>NW_027012804.1:0-7500 GCF_036934945.1 Oncorhynchus masou masou
CTACACTACTCTACACTACACTACTCTACACTACACTACATACTACACTACACTACAATGACACATACACCACTAAGCTGTTGCCACCACACTACTCTACTATACACTACTTCTACACTACACTCACAACACTCTCTTCTGCACTACTTCCTACTCTAGAGTACACTACACTCACTACACTACACTACACTACTCTCTACTCTACACTACTCTATACACAACACTACACTACACTACACTACACTACACTACTCTACTCTACTCTATACACAGCACTACACTACTCTACACTACACTACACTACACTACACTACTCTACTCTACACTACTCTACACTACACTACTCTATACACAACACTCCTCTGCACTACTCTACTCTAGAGTACACTACACTACACTACACTACACTACACTACACTACACTACACTACTCTACTCTACACTACTCTATACACAACACTACACTACACTACACTACACTACACTACTCTACTCTACTCTACTCTATACACAACACTACACTACTCTACACTACACTACACTACCCTACTCTACACTACACTACACTACACTACTCTACTCTACTCTACTCTACACTACACTACTCTACTCTACACAACACTACACTACTCTACTCTACACTACTCTACTCTACACTACACTACTCTACTCTATACACAACACTACACTACTCTACTCTACACTACTCTATACACAACACTACACTACTCTATACACAACACTACACTACACTATACACAACACTACACTACTCTACTCTACACTACTCTATACACAACACTACACTACTCTATACACAACACTACCCTACTCTACACTACACTACACTACTCTACTCTACACTACTCTATACACAACACTACACTACTCTATACACAAAACTACACTACTCTATACACAACACTACACTACTCTACTCTACACTACTCTATACACAACACTACACGACTCTATACACAACACTACACTACTCTACTCTACACTACTCTATACACAACACTACACTACTCTATACTACACTACTCTACTCTACTCTACTCTACTCTACTCTACTCTACTCTACTCTACTCTACTCTACTCTACTCTACTCTACTCTACACTACACTACTCTACTCTACACTACACTACTCTACTCTACTCTACACTACTCTACTCTACACTACACTACACTACACTACACTACTCTACTCTACACTACTCTACACTACTCTACTCTACACTACTCTACACTACTCTACTCTACACTACACTACACTACACTACTCTACTCTACACTACACTACTCTACTCTCTACACTACTCTACACTACAGTACACTACTCTACTCTACTCTACTCTACACTACTCTACTCTACACTACTCTACTCTACACTACTCTACACTACACTACACTACACTACTCAACTCTACACTACTCTACACTACACTACACTACTCTACACTACACTACACTACTCTACTCTGCACTACACTACACTACTCTACTCTACTCTACACTACCCTACTCTACACTACACTACTCTACTCTACACTACACTACTCTACTCTACACTACTCTACTCTACACTACACTACACTACACTACTCTACTCTACACTACTCTACTCTACTCTACTCTACACTACTCTACTCTACGCTACTCTACTCTACAGCACTCTACTCTACTCTACACTACTCTACTCTACTCTACACTACTCTACTCTACTCTACTCTACTCTACTCTACACTACTCTACTCTACTCTACTCTACTCTACTCTACACTACTCTACACTACTCTACACTACTCTACACTGCTCTACTCTACTCTAGACTACTCTACTCTACACTACACTACTCTACACTACACTACACTACTTACTCTACAGTACTCTACTCTACTCTACACTACTCTACACTACTCTACACTAGTCTACACTACTCTACTCTACTCTACACTACTCTACTCTACTCTTCTACTCTACTCTACTCTACTCTACTCTAGAGTACTTACACTGCTTTACTTTACCTACACTACTCTACAGTACTACTACTCTACTATCACTTACTCTACTCTACACTACTCTACTCTACTCTACTCTACTCTACACTACTCTACACTACACTACTCTACACTACACTACTCTACTCTACTCTACACTACTCTACTCTACACTACACTACACTACACTACACTACACTACTCTACTCTACACTACTCTACACTACTCTACTCTACACTACTCTACACTACTCTACTCTACTCTACACCACACTACACTACTCTACTCTACACTACACTACTCTACTCTACACTACTCTACACTACAGTACACTACTCTACACTACTCTACTCTACACTACTCTATACACAACACTACACGACTCTATACACAACACTACACTACTCTACTCTACACTACTCTATACACAACACTACACTACTCTATACTACACTACTCTACTCTACTCTACTCTACTCTACTCTACTCTACTCTACTCTACTCTACTCTACACTACACTACTCTACTCTACACTACACTACTCTACTCTACTCTACACTACTCTACTCTACACTACACTACACTACACTACACTACTCTACTCTACACTACTCTACACTACTCTACTCTACACTACTCTACACTACTCTACTCTACTCTACACCACACTACACTACTCTACTCTACACTACACTACTCTACTCTACACTACTCTACACTACAGTACACTACTCTACTCTACTCTACTCTACACTACTCTACTCTACACTACTCTACTCTACACTACTCTACACTACACTACACTACACTACTCAACTCTACACTACTCTACACTACACTACACTACTCTACACTACACTACACTACTCTACTCTGCACTACACTACTACTACTTACTACACTACTCTACACTACCCTACTCTACACTACACTACTCTACTCTACACTACACTACTCTACTCTACACTACTCTACTCTACACTACACTACACTACACTACTCTACTCTACACTACTCTACTCTACTCTACTCTACACTACTCTACTCTACGCTACTCTACTCTACAGCACTCTACTCTACTCTACACTACTCTACTCTACTCTACACTACTCTACTCTACTCTACTCTACTCTACTCTACACTACTCTACTCTACTCTACTCTACTCTACTCTACACTACTCTACACTACTCTACACTGCTCTACTCTACTCTAGACTACTCTACTCTACTCTACACTACTCTACTCTACTCTACACTACCTACTCTACTCTACTCTACTCTACTCTACTCTACTCTACTCTACACTACTCTACACTACTCTACACTACTCTACACTACTCTACTCTACTCTACTCTACTCTACACTACTCTACTCTACTCTACTCTACTCTACTCTACTCTACACTGCTCTACTCTACTCTACACTACTCTACTCTACTCTACTCTACTCTACTCTACTCTACTCTACTCTACTCTACTCTACTCTACTCTACACTACTCTACACTACACTACTCTACACTACACTACTCTACTCTACTCTACACTACTCTACTCTACACTACACTACACTACACTACACTACACTACTCTACTCTACACTACTCTACACTACTCTACTCTACACTACTCTACACTACTCTACTCTACTCTACACCACACTACACTACTCTACTCTACACTACACTACTCTACTCTACACTACTCTACACTACAGTACACTACTCTACTCTACTCTACTCTACACTACTCTACTCTACACTACTCTACACTACACTACACTACACTACTCAACTCTACACTACTCTACACTACACTACACTACTCTACACTACACTACACTACTCTACTCTGCACTACACTACACTACTCTACTCTACTCTACTCTACACTACCCTACTCTACACTACACTACTCTACTCTACACTACACTACTCTACTCTACACTACTCTACTCTACACTACTCTACACTACACTACTCTACTCTACACTACTCTACTCTACTCTACTCTACACTACTCTACTCTACGCTACTCTACTCTACAGCACTCTACTCTACTCTACACTACTCTACTCTACTCTACACTACTCTACTCTACTCTACTCTACTCTACACTACTCTACTCTACTCTACTCTACTCTACACTACTCTACACTACTCTACACTACTCTACACTGCTCTACTCTACTCTAGACTACTCTACTCTACTCTACACTACTCTACTCTACTCTACACTACTCTACTCTACTACTACTCTACTCTACTCTACTCTACTCTACACTACTCTACACTACTCTACACTACTTCCTACTCTACTCTACACTACTCTACTACACTACTCTACTCTACTCTACTCTACTCTACTCTACACTGCTCTACTTACTCTACACTACTCTACTCTACACTACTCTACTCTACACTACTTACTCTACGCTACTCTACAGCACTCTACTCTACTTACACTACTCTACACTACACTACTCTACTCTACTCTACACTACTCTACACTACTCTACTCTACTCTACTCTACTCTACTCTACTCTACTCTACTACACTACTCTACTCTACACTACTCTACTCTACTCTACACTACTCTACACTACTCTACTCTACTCTACTCTACTCTACACTACTCTACTCTACTCTACACTAATCTACTCTACGCTACTCTACTCTACACTACTCTACACTACTCTACTCTACTCTACTCTACTCTACTCTACTCTACGCTACTCTACTCTACTCTACACGAATCTACTCTACTCTACACTACTCTACTCTACTCTACACTAATCTACTCTACTCTACACTACTCTACACTACTCTACACTACTCTACTCTACTCTACTCTACTCTACTCTACACTACTCTACTCTACTCTACACTAATCTACTCTACGCTACTCTACTCTACACTACACCACTCTACTCTACACTAATCTACTCTACTCTACACTACTCTACACTACTCTACACTACTCTACTCTACTCTACTCTACTCTACTCTACACTACTCTACTCTACTCTACACTAATCTACTCTACGCTACTCTACTCTACACTACACCACTCTACTCTACTCTACTCTACTCTACTCTACACTACTCTACACTACTCTACTCTACTCTACACTAATCTACTCTACGCTACTCTACTCTACACTACACCACTCTAATCTACACTACTCTACTCTACTCTACTCTACTCTACACTACACCACTCTACTTACACTACACCACTCCTCACCACACCACAGTAAACTTCCATGCTTCCCAAAACGTTGACAGATATTGAAATGACCATGGGGCTGGTACCATGTTTTGCTAATAGGACAATATATTTCTGTCTGAGATTCTGCACGCCGACGTGAAACAGAAGTTGGCTGGAGTTCGAAGACAAACAGCTTCAATTTTCTGTAGGAAATTAAAAAATCCTTATCTCTCCCAGTCAGAAGTTTCCATTTGGCTTTACATTAAAATAAACTCCCCTGGGACTTGGATTGGAAATACGACCGTTGTCCATTTTTTAAATTGACGACGGCATGAAAATCTAACGAGTGACGTGACTGTAAAATCACTCCGAGGAACGTTAAGGGTGAATCGCAAATGGAACATTATTCTATATGTACAGTACTGCTGCTGACCAGGGCTCTAGTCAACAGTACTGCTGCTGACCAGGGCTCTAGTCAACAGTACTGCTGCTGACCAGGGCTCTAGTCAACAGTACTGCTGCTGACCAGGGCTCTAGTCAACAGTACTGCTGCTGACCAGGACTCTAGTCAACAGTACTGCTGCTGACCAGGGCTCTAGTCAACAGTACTGCTGCTGACCAGGGCTCTAGTCAACAGTACTGCTGCTGACCAGGGCTCTAGTCAACAGTAGTGCTGCTGACCAGGGCTCTAGTCAACAGTACTGCTGCTGACCAGGACTCTAGTCAACAGTACTGCTGCTGACCAGGGCTCTCGTCAACAGTACTGCTGCTGACCAGGGCTCTACTCAACAGTAATGCTGCTAACCAGGGCTCTACTCAACAGTAATGCTGCTGACCAGGGCTCTAGTCAACAGTAGTGCTGCTGACCAGGGCTCTAGTCAACAGTACTGCTGCTGACCAGGGCTCTAGTCAACAGTAGTGCTGCTGACCAGGGCTCTAGTCAACAGTAGCGCTGCTGACCAGGGCTCTAGTCAACAGTAATGCTGCTGACCAGGGCTCTAGTCAACAGTTGTGCTGCTGACCAGGGCTCTAGTCAACAGTAGCGCTGCTGACCAGGGCTCTAGTCAACAGTACTGCTGCTGACCAGGGCTCTAGTCAACAGTAGTGCTGCTGACCAGGGCTCTAGTCAACAGTAGTGCTGCTGACCAGGGCTCTAGTCAACAGTTGTGCTGCTGACCAGGGCTCTAGTCAACAGTAGTGCTGCTGACCAGGGCTCTAGTCAACAGTACTGCTGCTGACCAGGGCTCTAGTCAACAGTAGTGCTGCTGACCAGGGCTCTAGTCAACAGTAGTGCACTATATGTGCTCCCCAGGGGCGCAGTGGTCCTAGGCACTGCATCTCAATACTAGAGGCGTTACTACAGACCCTGGTTCGATTCCAGGCTGTATCACAACCGGCCGTGATCGGGAGTCCCATATGGAGGTGCACAATTTAGCAAAGGGTTTGGGGGCTTTTCACGGAGGGAACTGATTGTGTTTGGGGCAAAAAGACACTGGTGGGATTTAGTTCTTCAGTGACGGAGCTTCTTTAATAAACCACAGAATCTTTGACCTTTCTCACACAGATTTAGAAACAGAGAAGTGTGACATCACACACACACACACACACACACACACACACACATACACACACACACACACTCTTTGACATCCGGTCTCTTCTTCTTAGAAAAATAATAGATGTCACGTGTGTGTGTGTGTGTGTGTGTGTGTGTGTGTGTGTGTGTGTGTGTGTGTGTGTGTGTGTGTGTGTGTGTGTGTGTGTGTGTGTGTGTGTGTGTGTGTGTGTGTGTGTGTGCGCGCGTGTGTGTGTGTGCGCGTTTGCGCGTGCGAGCGTGTGTGTTCTATATAAATGAATAAACAGAAGGTTATGAGCTTTTGAGGAGCATATTAAGTCCAAGATGAAATATCCATAAAAGTTGAAAACTGAAACTGAAAATGTCCCACTAGCCAGCCAATATACCATCACTTTAGGGAGTTTCTACTTCTATGGATCCAACTTTTAGTAAAATAAGGTTTTGTGTGTTTGTTTGTGTGTGTGTGTGTGTGTGTCCCACTTAGCCGCACTCAGCTATACTATGGGTAGGTATCTGTTTAGGGGTTAGGAGTCGTCACCTTTGACCTGAATGGGATTCCTAAACAGAAACAAATGGTGTCAGTGAACTGTGTTCCCTTCCTGCAGACCGGGGAGTTTATTAAATAAGACATGAATTACAGCTGGAGACAAATAGTCTGTTCTCTCATACACAGACGAACGCACGCACACACACGCGCACGCACACACACGCAC
>NW_027012804.1:12500-18188 GCF_036934945.1 Oncorhynchus masou masou
GTCTTATGGACTATATTCTCTCTCTGAGTAACAGTCTGTATCTGGTCTTATGGACTATATTCTCTCTCTGAGTAACAGTAATGTATCTGGTCTTATGGACTATATTCTCTCTCTGAGTAACAGTCATGTATCTAGTCTTATGGACTATATTCTCTCTCTGAGTAACAGTCTGTATCTAGTCTTATGGACTATATTCTCTCTCTGAGTAACAGTAATGTATCTAGTCTTATGGACTATATTCTGTCTCTCTGAGTAACAGTAGTGTATCTAGTCTTATGGACTATATTCTGTCTCTGAGTAACAGTAATGTATCTAGTCTTATGGACTATATTCTGTCTCTCTGAGTAACAGTAGTGTATCTAGTCTTATGGACTATATTCTCTCTCTGAGTAACAGTAGTGTATCTAGTCTTATGGACTATATTCTGTCTCTCTGAGTAACAGTCTGTATCTGGTCTTATGGACTATATTCTGTCTCTCTGAGTAACAGTCATGTATCTAGTCTTATGGACTATATTCTCTCTCTGAGTAACAGTCTGTATCTAGTCTTATGGTCTATATTCTGTCTCTGAGTACCAGTAGTGTATCTAGTCTTATGGACTATATTCTGTCTCTCTGAGTAACAGTCATGTATCTAGTCTTATGGACTATATTCTGTCTCTGAGTAACATTAATGTATCTAGTGTTATGGACTATATTCTGTCTCTGAGTAACATTAATGTATCTAGTGTTATGGACTATATTCTGTCTCTCTGAGTAACAGTCATGTATCTAGTCTTATGGACTATATTCTCTCTCTGAGTAACATTAATGTATCTAGTGTTATGGACTATATTCTGTCTCTCTGAGTAACAGTCATGTATCTAGTCTTATGGACTATATTCTCTCTCTGAGTAACATTAATGTATCTAGTGTTATGGACTATATTCTGTCTCTCTGAGTAACAGTCATGTATCTAGTCTTATGGACTATATTCTGTCTCTCTGAGTAACAGTAATGTATCTAGTCTTATGGACTATATTCTCTCTCTGAGTAACAGTAATGTATCTAGTCTTATGGACTATATTCTGTCTCTCTGAGTAACAGTAGTGTATCTAGTCTTATGGACTATATTCTGTCTCTGAGTAACAGTAATGTATCTAGTCTTATGGACTATATTCTGTCTCTCTGAGTAACAGTAGTGTATCTAGTCTTATGGACTATATTCTGTCTCTCTGAGTAACAGTAGTGTATCTAGTCTTATGGACTATATTCTCTCTCTGAGTAACTGTAATGTATCTAGTCTTATGGACTATATTCTCTCTCTGAGTAACTGTAATGTATCTAGTCTTATGGACTATATTCTCTCTCTGAGTAACAGTCATGTATCTAGTCTTATGGAATATATTCTGTCTCTCTGAGTAACAGTAATGTATCTAGTCTTATGGACTATATTCTCTCTCTGAGTAACAGTAGTGTATCTAGTCTTATGGACTATATTCTGTCTCTCTGAGTAACAGTAGTGTATCTAGTCTTATGGACTATATTCTGTCTCTCTGAGTAACAATAATGTATCTAGTCTTATGGACTATATTCTGTCTCTCTGAGTAACAGTAATGTATCTGGTCTTATGGACTATATTCTGTCTCTGAGTAACAGTCATGTATCTAGTCTTATGGAATATATTCTGTCTCTCTGAGTAACAGTAATGTATCTAGTCTTATGGACTATATTCTCTCTCTGAGTAACAGTAGTGTATCTAGTCTTATGGACTATATTCTGTCTCTCTGAGTAACAGTAGTGTATCTAGTCTTATGGACTATATTCTGTCTCTCTGAGTAACAATAATGTATCTAGTCTTATGGACTATATTCTGTCTCTCTGAGTAACAGTAATGTATCTGGTCTTATGGACTATATTCTGTCTCTGAGTAACAGTCATGTATCTAGTCTTATGGAATATATTCTGTCTCTCTGAGTAACAGTAATGTATCTAGTCTTATGGACTATATTCTCTCTCTGAGTAACAGTAGTGTATCTAGTCTTATGGACTATATTCTGTCTCTCTGAGTAACAGTAGTGTATCTAGTCTTATGGACTATATTCTGTCTCTCTGAGTAACAATAATGTATCTAGTCTTATGGACTATATTCTCTCTCTGAGTAACAGTCATGTATCTAGTCTTATGGAATATATTCTGTCTCTCTGAGTAACAGTAATGTATCTAGTCTTATGGACTATATTCTCTCTCTGAGTAACAGTAGTGTATCTAGTCTTATGGACTATATTCTGTCTCTCTGAGTAACAGTAGTGTATCTAGTCTTATGGACTATATTCTGTCTCTCTGAGTAACAATAATGTATCTAGTCTTATGGACTATATTCTGTCTCTCTGAGTAACAGTAATGTATCTGGTCTTATGGACTATATTCTGTCTCTGAGTAACAGTAATGTATCTAGTCTTATGGACTATATTCTCTCTCTGAGTAACAGTCATGTATCTGGTCTTATGGACTATATTCTCTCTCTGAGTAACAGTCATGTATCTGGTCTTATGGACTATATTCTCTCTCTGAGTAACAGTCATGTATCTAGTCTTATGGACTATATTCTGTCTCTCTGAGTAACAGTAATGTATCTAGTCTTATGGACTATATTCTCTCTCTGAGTAACAGTAATGTATCTAGTCTTATGGACTATATTCTGTCCCTCTGAGTAACAGTCATGTATCTAGTCTTATGGGCTATATTCTCTCTCTGAGTAACAGTCTGTATCTAGTCTTATGGACTATATTCTCTCTCTGAGTAACAGTAATGTATCTAGTCTTATGGTCTATATTCTGTCCCTCTGAGTAACAGTAATGTATCTAGTCTTATGGACTATATTCTCTCTCTGAGTAACAGTCATGTATCTAGTCTTATGGACTAAATTCTCTCTCTGAGTAACAGTAACGTATCTAGTCTTATGGACTATATTCTGTCTCTGAGTAACAGTCTGTATCTGGTCTTATGGACTATATTCTCTCTCTGAGTAACAGTAATGTATCTAGTCTTATGGACTATATTCTCTCTCTGAGTAACAGTAATGTATCTAGTCTTATGGACTATATTCTCTCTCTGAGTAACAGTAATGTATCTAGTCTTATGGACTATATTCTCTCTCTGAGTAACAGTCTGTATCTGGTCTTATGGACTATATTCTGTCTCTCTGAGTAACAGTCATGTATCTAGTCTTATGGACTATATTCTCTCTCTGAGTAACAGTCTGTATCTGGTCTTATGGACTATATTCTGTCTCTCTGAGTAACAGTCATGTATCTAGTCTTATGGACTATATTCTGTCTCTCTGAGTAACAGTAGTGTATCTAGTCTTATGGTCTATATTCCCTCTCTGAGTAACAGTAATGTATCTAGTCTTATGGACTATATTCTCTCTCTGAGTAACAGTCTGTATCTGGTCTTATGGACTATATTCTGTCTCTCTGAGTAACAGTCATGTATCTAGTCTTATGGACTATATTCTCTCTCTGAGTAACAGTCATGTATCTAGTCTTATGGACTATATTCTGTCTCTCTGAGTAACAGTAATGTATCTAGTCTTATGGACTATATTCTGTCTCTCTGAGTAACAGTAATGTATCTAGTCTTATGGACTATATTCCCTCTCTGAGTAACAGTCATGTATCTAGTCTTATGGACTATATTCTCTCTCTGAGTAACAGTCATGTATCTAGTCTTATGGACTATATTCTGTCTCTCTGAGTATCAGTAATGTATCTAGTCTTATGGACTATATTCTGTCTCTCTGAGTAACAGTAACGTATCTAGTCTTATGGACTATATTCTGTCTTCCTTCTTTTTATGGAATGTAGTGTCTCTTTCCAGTATACAGTGATAGTAACACTGTATTATGGGGCCAAATCTGGACCAATGTTTTCAACTGGGTCTTCTTCCTTTGCTACAAAACTATGTGAGTAACAGACCATCGTTGAGTATTTACCTGTGAACAGACCATAGTTTAGTGTTTCCCTGTGCAACGCTCATGGCCTCACTCCATCCTCCTGCTCTTCTCTTTCTGCTGGCTGAGCACAAGGCGAGGGGTGAGGGGGAACAGGGAGGGAGGAGAGAGAAGGGAGGAGGGAGGAGGAGGCAGACCAGGAGGGAGGAGGGGTGAGGGGGAGCAGGGGAGGAAGGAGGAGGGAGACCAAGAGGGAGGGAGGGGGGAATCAAAGTGGATCTCCCGGCGTTGTGCCTCAGGTCTCCATCTGTCTGCGTGGGGGGAGGATCCCTCCCTCCCTCAACTGCCCTTCCCCTCGTCCCCTCCAGCCCATCTCTTTATAGAGTGATAAAGAGGATGAAGAAGGAGGGAGGGAGGGAGGGAGGGGAGAGAGAAGAAGGGTGACAGGCAGATTGGGAGATCCCAGGGTGGGTTGCTGGGAGAGAGGTGTTGGGCCTACCCAAGGCCCTGTTCTCAATCTGAACCCTTCAGGTAACTCCTAGTAAGAGAGCGCCGGGAAAAACCTTGCGCAGCTCCTATATATTTAATATACAAAAGTATGTGGACACCCCTTCAAATTAGTGGATTTGGCTTTTCTACCACACCTGTTGCTGACAGATGTATAAAATCGAGCACACAACCATGTAACCTACAAAGAGAAACATTGGCAGTAGAATGGCCTTACTGAAGAGCTCAGTGACTTTCAACATGGCACCGTCATAGAATGCCACCTTTCCGACAAGTCAGTTCATCAAATGTATGACCTACTAGAGCTGCCCCAGTCAATAGTAACTGCTGTTATTGGGAGGAGGAAACGTCTAGGAGCAACAGCAGCTCAACCGTGAAGTGGTAGGCCGCACAGCTCACAGAACGGGACCGCCGAGTGCTGAAAGCAAGTAAAAATGGTCTGTCCTCGATTGCAGCACTCACTACCGAGTTCCAAACTGCCTCTGGAAGCAACGCCAGCACAATAACTGTTAGTCGGAGCTTCGTGAAATAGGTTTCCATGGCCGAGCAGCCGCCATTGGACTCCGGAGCAGTGGAAACAAGTTCTCTGGAGTGATGAATCACGCTTCACCATCTGGCAGTCTGACGGACGAATCTGGGTGTGGCGGCTGCCAGGAGAGCTCTACCCGCCCCAATGCATAGTACCAACTGTAAAGTTTGGTGGAGGAGGAATAATGGTCTGGGGATGTTTTTCATGGTTCGGGCCCCTTAGTTCCAGTGAAGGGAAATCTTAATGCTACAGCATACAATAACATTCCAGATTCCAGACTCTGTGCTTCCATTTTTGTTGCCAACCGTTTGGGGAAGGCCCTTTCCTGTTTCAGCATGACAATTCCCCAGTGCACAAAGCGATGTCCATGCAGAAATGGTTTGTTGAGATCGGTTTGGAAGAACCTGACTGGTCTGCAGAGAGGCCTGACCTCAACCTCATCGAAAACCTTTCGGATGAATTGGAACACCGACTGTGAGCCATGCCTAATTGCCCAACATCAGTGCGCAGCATCACTAATACTCTTGTGGCTGAGTTGATGCAAGTCCTCACAGCAATATTCCAAAATCTAGTGGAAAGACTTCCCAGAAGACTGGAGGCTGTTGTAGCTGCAAAGGGGGGACCAAATGCATATTAATGCCCATGATTTTGGAATCAGATGTTCGACAAACAGGTGACCACATACTTTTGGTTATGTAGTGTATCTGTGTGTCTTTGTG
>NW_027012805.1:0-10000 GCF_036934945.1 Oncorhynchus masou masou
AAACCTTCAAGACTCAATAAGTGCAATGTACACAATCCTCTATGTTGTGCCTCTTTGTGCGTCCTGTAGCCGCTGTTGTCCAGAAGGACTGAGCTGGACAAACTGAGGAAAGACCTTAACGAGCAGTGGCAGAGAGAACAGAAGAAAATGGTTTGTGAGACTTCTGTCCCTCTGCCTTTCTCTCTGTGTGTGTGTGTGTGTGTGTGTTACTTCACTCACCTGTGTGTGTGTGTGTTACTTCACTCACCTGTGTGTGTGTGTGTGTGTGTTACTTCACTCACCTGTGTGTGTGTGTGTGTTACTTCACTCACCTGTGTGTGTGTGTGTGTTACTTCACTCACCTGTGTGTGTTACTTCACTCACCTGTGTGTGTTACTTCACTCACCTGTGTGTTACTTCACTCACCTGTGTGTGTGTGTGTGTTACTTCACTCACCTGTGTGTGTGTGTGTGTGTGTGTGTGTTACTTCACTCACCTGTGTGTGTGTGTGTGTGTGTGTGTGTGTGTTACTTCACTCACCTGTGTGTGTGTGTGTGTTACTTCACTCACCTGTGTGTGTGTATGTGTGTGTTACTTCACTCACCTGTGTATGTGTGTGTTACTTCACTCACCTGTGTGTGTGTGTGTTACTTCACTCACCTGTGTGTGTGTGTGTTACTTCACTCACCTGTGTGTGTGTGTGTGTGTTACTTCACTCACCTGTGTGTGTGTGTGTGTGTGTGTTACTTCACTCACCTGTGTGTGTGTATGTGTGTGTTACTTCACTCACCTGTGTGTGTGTGTGTGTGTTTACTTCACTCACCTGTGTGTGTGTGTGTTCACTCACCTGTGTGTGTGTGTGTTACTTCACTCACCTGTGTGTGTGTGTTACTTCACTCACCCATGTGTGTGTGTGTGTTCACTCACCTGTGTGTATCGCCCCTCTCCCGTGCAGCAAGAGTCCGAGGCGGCGCTGCGTAAGGCCCAGTGGGCCCAGACCCAGAGGACAGACGAGTACCACAAGGCCCAGTCCTCAGCCAGCCGCTCCCAGGAGGAACAGCCCAGGCAGCTGGAGAAGAAGAGGAAACTGGAGGAGGAGGCTCTACAGAAGGTATGGCAGAAGGACTGATCATTTCCAATTAACTGAGGTCAATAGGCTATGCTTTATTGTCCAATAATCTGTTATGTTAAGTTCCTTGATTAAGGGCCCAGCAGCAGCAGGTGAATCTAACCCATTTGCAAGGTCACTCGCGCTATATTTCCCACAGTCCAGCTCTGTGACCGACAACCTTCCAGTTCCTGCTTCTCTAACCTTGAGGTGACCCCCCACCCCCTTCTTTTCTAATGTTGTCTCTCCTCCCTGTCTCTCAGGCTGAGGATGCGAGGGACCACTACAGATCCTGTGTAGCCGATGCAGGAGCCAGGAAGGCAGAGCTGGCCAGCACCAAGACAGACATCCTCACTCAGATCAGAGAACTGCTGGCTCAGTGTGACCTCACACTCAAAGCTGTGAGTTTAAAAAATAAAAAAATAAAAACATTTTATTTTCACCTTTATTTAACCAGGTAGACCAGATCTCCTTTATTTAACCAGGTAGGCCAGTTCACCTTTATTTAACCAGGTAGACCAGTTCACCTTTATTTAACCAGGTAGACCAGTTGAGAACAAGTTCTCATTTCCAACTGCGTCCTGGCCAAGATGAAGCAAAAGCAGTACGACAAAACAACGCTGAGTTACACAGTAGGCCACAGGATATAGTTATTGGTGGATCAGGGACCGCAAACACAGCATGAGTATTGCACCAGAGTTTGGGGTGACTTATTGACTTACTTTCTCTAACTGTATATCCCTCCAGGTGACAGTCAACTGGTTCCAGCTGCAGCAGGCCCAGACCGTGTCTCTCCCCGGCCACTACCAGGCCCTGTGTGAAAACGCGAAGATGTACGAGCCTGGACAGAAATACGCCGAGTTTGTCAGAAATCTACCCAAAGATCAGATACACATGGAGTCCTTCTCCGTTGACGGACGGTAAAGTCAATACCACTTCCTTATATAGTCTGTCACCCAACTGCACCCTATTCCCTATGTAGTGCACTACTTTAGATCAGGGCGCTATGGCACCCTATTCCCTATATAGTGCACTACTTTAGACCAGAGCCCTATGGAACCCTATTCCCTATATAGTGCACTACTTAAGACCAGGGCCCTATGGAACCCTATTCCCTACATAGTGCACTACTTTAGACCAGGGCCTTATGGAACCCTATTCCCTACATAGTGCACTACTTTAGACCAGGGCCCTATGGAACCCTATTCCCTACATAGTGCACTACTTTAGACCAGGGCCCTATGGAACCCTATTCCCTACATAGTGCACTACTTAAGACCAGGGCCCAATGGAACCCTATTCCCTACATAGTGCACTACTTAAGACCAGGGCCCAATGGAACCCTATTCCCTACATAGTGCACTACTTTAGACCAGGGCCCTATGGAACCCTATTCCCTACATAGTGCACTACTTAAGACCAGGGCCCAATGGAACCCTATTCCCTACATAGTGCACTACTTAAGACCAGGGCCCTATGGAACCCTATTCCCTACATAGTGCACTACTTTAGACCAGAGCCCTATGGAACCCTATTCCCTACATAGTGCACTACTTTAGACAAGGGCCCTATGGAACCCTATTCCCTACATAGTGCACTACTTAAGACCAGGGCCCTATGGAACCCTATTCCCTACATAGTGCACTACTTTAGACCAGGGCCCTATGGAACCCTATTCCCTACATAGTGCACTACTTTAGACCAGAGCCCTATGGAACCCTATTCCCTACATAGTGCACTACTTTAGACCAGGGCCCTATGGAACCCTATTCCCTACATAGTGCACTACATACAGGCCTTTTTTTCTGCATTGTAAAGTATTTGTCAGACTAATTAATGGGATGGTAAAAGGTTTTCAGTGGAACAACTAAAATCAGATATAAAGTATGCATGAAAAATAATGGAGCTATATATTTATAAATGAGATAGATCTGAGAACTATCAATCACAGAAATTAAAGAGTCAGGAGAATCTCAAATAAAAAAAATATTATGATTTTTTGTCATGGCATGGGGATTTTGTTGGAAATGTTTTGAGTTACTCAGAATGCATTATTGACTGTATGTTTGTTTGTTTTACTCCATGTGTAACTCTGTGTTATTGTATGTGTCGAACTGCTTTGCTTTATCTGGGCCAGGTCGCAATTGTAAAGGAGAACATGTTCTCAACTTGCCTACCTGGTTAAATAAAGGTGAAAATAAATAAATAAATAGAAGCATAAGAACATGGCATTAGCCAAAAGGCAAAGGGCAAAAGGTGTTGAAATCCAGGAAATTAGCTTTAAAACTGCACATTTTCTTTCAACCCTAAATGCAAAAATGTGTAGAATTTCAGAACATTAAAAAAAAAGCAACATTTTGTCTCTGCGACCCAGAGGAGGGCCTCTAAAATGTTTGGTCTGGACCGAGCCATTGGCCACGCCCACTGCCACGCCCTGCCAATAGTAGTACACTATCCTTACGTAGTTCCTTCTAGAATAGTTTCATATCTCTCTAGCCTCAGGAGGACTGAGTTAGGTGTCAGACAGAGTAATGTCTCTCAGGATCTTTGGAACCCACGAGCTCCTCCTGCATAGCAAGGTGGCAGTCCATGGTATTGAATAATACAAGCAAACTGTCCTTTGGCCACCATTTTGGAACGACAACAACAACCAAAAACCATGTTAGTTTTGTTTTCAGTTCTTGTTTTGTTTTGGTCTAGTAATAATGTTGATATAGGTGTTTATTTTTGTTTGATGTTTGCTGGAGACAAACCAACATGCTTTTCATTTGACGGTGGGGCTTTCCCTTGTAAACTTCTATCTTCGTTACTGTAACCCTACTGTAGAAATCTGCTCAGATAGAGGATAACCCTACTGTAGAAATCTGATCAGATAGAGGATAACCCTACTGTATAAATCTGCTCAGATAGAGGATAACCCTACTGTAGAAATCTGCTCAGATAGAGGATAACCCTACTGTAGAAATCTGCTCAGAAAGAGGATAACCCTACTGTATAAATCTGCTCAGATAGAGGATAACCCTACTGTAGAAATCTGCTCAGATAGAGGATAACCCTACTGTAGAAATCTTGCTCAGATAGAGGATAACCCTACTGTAGAAATCTGCTCAGAAATCTGCTCACTGCTCAGACAGAGGATAGAGGGTCAGGGTGAGGCAGGGCGGGTCAGGGTGAGGCAGGGCGGGTCAGGGTGAGGCAGGGCGGGTCAGGGTGAGGCAGGGCGGGTCAGGGTGAGGCAGGGCGGGTCAGGGGTGAGGCAGGGCGGGTCAGGGTGAGGCAGGGCGGGTCAGGGTGAGGCAGGGCGGGTCAGGGTGAGGCAGGGGCGGGTCAGGGGTGAGGCAGGGCGGGTCAGGGTGAGGCAGGGCGGGTCAGGGGTGAGGCCGGGCGGGTCAGGGTGAGGCAGGGCGGGTCAGGGTGATGCAGGGCGGGTCAGGGTGAGGCACGGTGGGTCAGGGTGAGGCAGGGCGAACAGGTCTTTACAAACGAGCACACTCGTTTGTAAACGTAATTTCCCTCTCTCTCATTTAGGGAGAGAGAAAGTCTGTAAGAGGAAAAAGTGTGCGTTGAATTCATGCCCTTCCTGGTGAAATATCTGTGGCGAGCGCTGAATGCAGCAGAGGAGATTGTGAGCGTGAGGTTCTCCCTCTGCCTTTTAAACGAACACAAAAATGTTGCCTCGTAAGAGTCTTTTTCTTAATTTTTTACCAGCTAACCGTACTCCACTCACTATTCTATGAAGTGGTTGTTGTGAACACCTTCTGCCACTGATTCACAATCACTTTCATCATTTAGACTAGATTCAGAGTTGTCTTCAGGCTATCCTCATCCCTGTGTTGTTGTCAGCATGGAAACCAGGGAAGTCCTCATCCCTGTGTTGTTGTCAGCATGGAAACCAGGGAAGTCCTCATCCCTGTGTTGGTGCTGCTGTCAGCATGGAAACCAGGGAAGTCCTCATCCCTGTGTTGTTGTCAGCATGGAAACCAGGGAAGTCCTCATCCCTGTGTTGGTGCTGCTGTCAGCATGGAAACCAGGGAAGTCCTCATCCCTGTGTTGTTGTCAGCATGGAAACCAGGGAAGTCCTCATCCCTGTCTTGTTGTCAGCATGGAAACCAGGGAAGTCCTCATCCCTGTCTTGTTGTCAGCATGGAAACCAGGGAAGTCCTCATCCCTGTCTTGTTGTCAGCATGGAAACCAGGGACGTCCTCATCCCTGTCTTGTTGACAGCATGGAAACCAGGGAAGTCCTCATCCCTGTCTTGTTGTCAGCATGGAAACCAGGGAAGTCCTCATCCCTGTCTTGTTGTCAGCATGGAAACCAGGAAGTCCTCATCCCTGTGTTGGTGCTGCTGTCAGCATGGAAACCAGGGAAGTCCTCATCCCTGTGTTGGTGCTGCTGTCAGCATGGAAACCAGGGAAGTCCTCATCCCTGTCTTGTTGTCAGCATGGAAACCAGGGAAGTCCTCATCCCTGTCTTGTTGTCAGCATGGAAACCAGGGAAGTCCTCATCCCTGTCTTGTTGTCAGCATGGAAACCAGGAAGTCCTCATCCCTGTGTTGGTGCTGCTGTCAGCATGGAAACCAGGGAAGTCCTCATCCCTGTCTTGTTGTCAGCATGGAAACCAGGGAAGTCCTCATCCCTGTGTTGTTGTCAGCATGGAAACCAGGGAAGTCCTCATCCCTGTGTTGTTGTCAGCATGGAAACCAGGGAAGTCCTCATCCCTGTCTTGTTGTCAGCATGGAAACCAGGGAAGTCCTCATCCCTGTCTTGTTGTCAGCATGGAAACCAGGGAAGTCCTCATCCCTGTGTTGGTGCTGCTGTCAGCATGGAAACCAGGGAAGTCCTCATCCCTGTCTTGTTGTCAGCATGGAAACCAGGGAAGTCCTCATCCCTGTGTTGTTGTCAGCATGGAAACCAGGGAAGTCCTCATCCTGTGTTGTTGTCAGCATGGAAACCAGGGAAGTCCTCATCCCTGTCTTGTTGTCAGCATGGAAACCAGGGAAGTCCTCATCCCTGTCTTGTTGTCAGCATGGAAACCAGGGAAGTCCTCATCCCTGTGTTGTTGTCAGCATGGAAACCAGGGAAGTCCTCATCCCTGTGTTGTTGTCAGCATGGAAACCAGGGAAGTCCTCATCCCTGTGTTGGTGCTGCTGTCAGCATGTAAACCAGGGAAGTCCTCATCCCTGTGTTGGTGCTGCTGTCAGCATGTAAACCAGGGAAGTCCTCATCCCTGTGTTGGTGCTGCTGTCAGCATGTAAACCAGGGAAGTCCTCATCCCTGTGTTGGTGCTGCTGTCAGCATGGAAACCAGGAAAGTCCTCATCCCTGTGTTGGTGCTGCTGTCAGCATGGAAACCAGGGAAGTCCTCATCCCTGTGTTGGTGCTGCTGTCAGCATGTAAACCAGGGAAGTCCTCATCCCTGTGTTGGTGCTGCTGTCAGCATGGAAACCAGGGAAGTCCTCATCCCTGTGTTGGTGCTGCTGTCAGCATGTAAACCAGGGAAGTCCTCATCCCTGTGTTGGTGCTGCTGTCAGCATGGAAACCAGGAAAGTCCTCATCCCTGTGTTGGTGCTGGTGTCAGCATGTAAACCAGGGAACTCCTCATCCCTGTGTTGGTGCTGCTGTCAGCATGTAAACCAGGGAAGTCCTCATCCCTGTGTTGGTGCTGCTGTCAGCATGGAAACCAGGGAAGTCCTCATCCCTGTGTTGGTGATGCTGTCAGCATGGAAACCAGGGAAGTCTCAAGCATGGGATTGTCTCAAAATGGGAGTTAATCTTTCGCCTCGAGTTAGTATTCAAAAATATTGACTGTGTCTCTGTCTCCCTCCAGGTTTGCTTTGTTCAGCAAGCGTTCGCTGGGCAGCACGAGTTCCCATGGTAACTTGTCCCAGGTGTCCCTGACCTCCGATGACGTCCTGAGTGGGGACGAGGTGGACAGTCCCCTGGGGTCGCGACCTGGGAAGAGGTCCAACAGCGCCACAGACATACAAGGTAGAGTCAGACAGACATGAAAGTACACAGTCAGACATGCATACAAGGTACAGTAGTATAGTACAACACAGTATAGTAGTATAGTACACCAGTAGTACAATATAGTACACCAGGAGTACAGTATAGTACAACACAGTATAGTAGTATAGTACACCAGTAGTACAACATCGTACACCAGGAGTACAGTATAGTACAACACAGTATAGTAGTATAGTACACCAGTAGTACAATATAGTACACCAGGAGTACAATATAGTACAACACAGTATAGTAGTATAGTACACCAGTAGTACAATATAGTACAACACAGTATAGTAGTATAGTACACCAGGAGTACAGTATAGTACAACACAGTATAGTAGTATAGTACACCAGTAGTACAGTATAGTACACCAGTAGTACAGTATAGTACACCAGTAGTACACTATAGTACACCAGGAGTACAATATAGTACAACACAGTATAGTAGTATAGTACACCAGGAGTACAGTATAGTACAACACAGTATAGTAGTATAGTACACCAGTAGTACAGTATAGTACACCAGTAGTACAGTATAGTACACCAGTAGTACAACACAGTATAGTACACCAGTAGTACAGTACACCAGTAGTTCACTATAGTACAACACAGTATAGTACACCAGTAGTACAGTACACCAGTAGTACACTATAGTACAACACAGTATAGTACACCAGTAGATCAGTACACCAGTAGTACACTATAGTACAACACAGTATAGTACACCAGTAGTACAGTACACCAGTAGTACACTATAGTACAACACAGTATAGTACACCAGTAGTACAGTACACCAGTAGTACACTATAGTACAACACAGTATAGTACACCAGTAGTACAGTACACCAGTAGTTCACTATAGTACAACACAGTATAGTACACCAGTAGTACAGTACACCAGTAGTACACTATAGTACAACACAGTATAGTACACCAGTAGATCAGTACACCAGTAGTACACTATAGTACAACACAGTATAGTACACCAGTAGTACAGTACACCAGTAGTACACTATTGCACAACACAGTATAGTACACCAGTAGTACAGTACACCAGTAGTACACTATAGTACACCACAGTATAGTACACCAGTAGATCAGTACACCAGTAGTACACTATAGTACAACACAGTATAGTACACCAGTAGATCAGTACACCAGTAGTACACTATAGTACAACACAGTATAGTACACCAGTAGATCAGTACACCAGTAGTACACTATAGTACAACACAGTATAGTACACCAGTAGTACAGTACACCAGTAGTACACTATAGTACAACACAGTATAGTACACCAGTAGATCAGTACACCAGTAGTACACTATAGTACAACACAGTATAGTACACCAGTAGATCAGTACACCAGTAGTACACTATAGTACAACACAGTATAGTACACCAGTAGTACAGTACACCAGTAGTACAATGCTGTAAAGAAAAGTACACATTTTCTGAGAATCTGGGGACCCATGCCAAATCTTTTCAGTCCTCTGAGGGGGAAAAGGTGTGGTCTCTGACCACCTCCCTATCGGCTGTCTCATCGTTGTCGGTGATCACACCTACCATTGTTGTTGTCAGCAAACTTAATGATGGTGTTGGAGTAGTGCTTGGCCACGAAGTCGTGGGTGAACAGGGAGTACAGGAGAAGACTGAGCATGCACCCCTGGGGGGCTCTAGTGTTGAGGATCAGCGTGGCAGATGTGTTGTTACCTATCCTCACCACCTGGGGGCGGCCCGTCAGGAAGTCCAGGATCCAGTTGCAGAGGGAAGTGTTTAGTCCCAGAGTCCTTAGCTTAGTGATGAGCTTTGAGGATACTATGGTGTTAAACGCTGAGCTGTAGTCAATGAATAGCATTCACACATAGGTGTTCCTTTTGTCAAGGTGGAAAGGGCAGTGTGGAGTGCACCAGTATAGCACAGCACAGTATAATAGTTTTGTAGTTCAGTACACCAGTAGAATAGTACACTGTAGTATAGTATATTAGTACAGTACACCAGTAGAATAGTATATTAGTATAGTACACTGTAGTATAGTATATTAGTTCAGTACACCAGTAGAATAGTATATTAGTACAGTACACTGTAGTATAGTATATTAGTACAGTACACCAGTAGTATAGTACACTGTAGTATAGTATATTAGTATAGTACACTGTAGTATAGTATATTAGCACAGTACACCAGTAGTATAGTACACTGAAGTATAGTATATTAGTACAGTACACCGGTAGTATAGTACACTGTAGTATAGTATATTAGTACAGTACACCAGTAGTATAGTACACTGTAGTATAGTATATTACTACAGTACACCAGTAGTATAGTAAACTGTAGTATAGTATATTACTACAGTACACCAGTAGAATAGTACACTGTAGTATAGTATATTAGTACAGTACACCAGTAGAATAGTATATTAGTATAGTACACTGTAGTATAGTATATTAGTACAGTACACCAGTAGAATAGTACACTGTAGTATAGTATATTAGTACAGTACACCAGTAGAATAGTATATTAGTATAGTACACTGTAGTATAGTATATTAGTACAGTACACTGTAGTATAGTATATTAGTACAGTACACCAGTAGTATAGTACACTGTAGTATAGTATATTAGTATATTACACTGTAGTATAGTATATTAGCACAGTACACCAGTAGTATAGTACACTGAAGTATAGTATATTAGTACAGTACACCAGTAGTATAGTACACTGTAGTATAGCATATTAGTACAGTACACCAGTAGTATAGTACACTGTAGTATAGTATATTACTACAGTACACCAGTAGTATAGTACACTGTAGTATAGTATATTACTACAGTACACCAGTAGTATAGTACACTGTAGTATAGTATATTACTACAGTACACCAGTAGTATAGTACACTGTAGTAT
>NW_027012805.1:15000-18186 GCF_036934945.1 Oncorhynchus masou masou
CTCCCATGTCTCTCCCTGTCTGTCCCAGTGCTCCCATGTCTCTCCCCTGTCTACTGTCTCAGTGCTCCCATGTCTCTCCCTGTCTACTGTCTCCAGTGCTCCCATGTCTCTCCCTGTCTGTCTCAGTGCTCCCATGTCTCTCCCTGTCTACTGTCTCAGTGCTCCCATGTCTCTCCCTGTCTACTGTCTCAGTGCTCCCATGTCTCTCCCTGTCTACTGTCTCAGTGCTCCCATGTCTCTCCCTGTCTACTGTCTCAGTGCTCCCATGTCTCTCCCTGTCTGTCTCAGTGCTCCCATGTCTCTCCCTGTCTACTGTCTCAGTGCTCCCTGTCTCTCCCTGTCTACTGTCTCAGTGCTCCCATGTCTCTCCCTGTCTGTCTCAGTGCTCCCATGTCTCTCCCTGTCTACTGTCTCAGTGCTCCCATGTCTCTCCCTGTCTACGGTCTCAGTGCTCCCATGTCTCTCCCTGTCTACTGTCTCAGTGCTCCCTGTCTCTCCCTGTCTACTGTCTCAGTGCTCCCATGTCTCTCCCTGTCTGTCTCAGTGCTCCCATGTCTCTCCCTGTCTACTGTCTCAGTGCTCCCATGTCTCTCCCTGTCTACTGTCTCAGTGCTCCCATGTCTCTCCCTGTCTACTGTCTCAGTGCTCCCATGTCTCTCCCTGTCTACTGTCTCAGTTCTCCCATGTCTCTCCCTGTCTGTCTCAGTGCTCCCATGTCTCTCCCTGTCTACTGTCTCAGTGCTCCCATGTCTCTCCCTGTCTACTGTCTCAGTGCTCCCATGTCTCTCCCTGTCTACTGTCTCAGTGCTCCCATGTCTCTCCCTGTCTACTGTCTCAGTGCTCCCATGTCTCTCCCTGTCTACTGTCTCAGTGCTCCCATGTCTCTCCCTGTCTACTGTCTCAGTGCTCTCATGTCTCTCCCTGTCTACTGTCTCAGTGCTCCCATGTCTCTCCCTGTCTACTGTCTCAGTGCTCCCATGTCTCTCCCTGTCTGTCTCAGTGCTCCCTGTCTCTCCCTGTCTACTGTCTCAGTGCTCCCATGTCTCTCCCTGTCTGTCTCAGTGCTCCCTGTCTCTCCCTGTCTACTGTCCCAGTGCTCCCATGTCTCTCCCTGTCTGTCTCAGTGCTCCCTGTCTCTCCCTGTCTACTGTCCCAGTGCTCCCATGTCTCTCCCTGTCTGTCTCAGTGCTCCCATGTCTCTCCCTGTCTACTGTCTCAGTGCTCCCATGTCTCTCCCTGTCTGTCTCAGTGCTCCCATGTCTCTCCCTGTCTACTGTCTCAGTGCTCCCATGTCTCTCCCTGTCTACGGTCTCAGTGCTCCCATGTCTCTCCCTGTCTACTGTCTCAGTGCTCCCTGTCTCTCCCTGTCTACTGTCTCAGTGCTCCCATGTCTCTCCCTGTCTGTCTCAGTGCTCCCATGTCTCTCCCTGTCTACTGTCTCAGTGCTCCCATGTCTCTCTCTGTCTACTGTCTCAGTGCTCCCATGTCTCTCTCTGTCTACTGTCTCAGTGCTCCCATGTCTCTCCCTGTCTGTCTCAGTTCTCCCATGTCTCTCCCTGTCTACTGTCTCAGTGCTCCCATGTCTCTCCCTGTCTACTGTCTCAGTGCTCCCATGTCTCTCCCTGTCTACTGTCTCAGTGCTCCCATGTCTCTCTCTGTCTACTGTCTCAGTGCTCCCATGTCTCTCCCTGTCTGTCTCAGTTCTCCCATGTCTCTCCCTGTCTACTGTCTCAGTGCTCCCATGTCTCTCCCTGTCTACTGTCTCAGTGCTCCCATGTCTCTCCCTGTCTACTGTCTCAGTGCTCCCATGTCTCTCCCTGTCTGTCTCAGTTCTCCCATGTCTCTCCCTGTCTACTGTCTCAGTGCTCCCATGTCTCTCCCTGTCTACTGTCTCAGTGCTCCCTGTCTCTCCCTGTCTACTGTCTCAGTGCTCCCATGTCTCTCCCTGTCTACTCTCTCAGTGCTCCCATGTCTCTCCCTGTCTACTGTCTCAGTGCTCCCATGTCTCTCCCTGTCTACTGTCTCAGTGCTCCCATGTCTCTCCCTGTCTACTGTCTCAGTGCTCCCATGTCTCTCCCTGTCTACTGTCTCAGTGCTCCCTGTCTCTCCCTGTCTACTGTCTCAGTGATCCCATGTCTCTCCCTGTCTACGGTCTCAGTGCTCCCATGTCTCTCCCTGTCTACTGTCTCAGTGCTCCCATGTCTCTCTCTGTCTACTGTCTCAGTGCTCCCATGTCTCTCCCTGTCTGTCTCAGTTCTCCCATGTCTCTCCCTGTCTACTGTCTCAGTGCTCCCATGTCTCTCCCTGTCTACTGTCTCAGTGCTCCCATGTCTCTCCCTGTCTACTGTCTCAGTGATCCCATGTCTCTCCCTGTCTACTGTCTCAGTGCTCCCTGTCTCTCCCTGTCTACTGTCTCAGTGATCCCATGTCTCTCCCTGTCTACTGTCTCAGTGCTCCCATGTCTCTCCCTGTCTGTCTCAGTGCTCCCATGTCTCTCCCTGTCTGTCTCAGTGCTCCCATGTCTCTCCCTGTCTACTGTCTCAGTGCTCCATGTCTCTCCCTGTCTACTGTCTCAGTGCTCCCATGTCTCTCCCTGTCTATCTCAGTGCTCCCATGTCTCTCCCTGTCTACTGTCTCAGTGCTCCCATGTCTCTCTCTGTCTACTGTCTCAGTGCTCCCATGTCTCTCCCTGTCTACTGTCTCAGTGCTCCCATGTCTCTCTCTGTCTACTGTCTCAGTGATCCCATGTCTCTCTCTGTCTACTGTCTCAGTGCTCCCATGTCTCTCCCTGTCTGTCTCAGTGCTCCCATGTCTCTCCCTGTCTACTGTCTCAGTACTCCCATGTGTCTCTCTGTCTACTGTCTCAGTGCTCCCATGTCTCTTCCTGTCTACTGTCTCAGTTCTCCCATGTCTCTTCCTGTCTACTGTCTCAGTGCTCCCATGTCTCTTCCTGTCTACTGTCTCAGTGCTCCCATGTCTCTCCCTGTCTACTGTCTCAGTGCTCCCATGTCTCTCCCAGTCTACTGTCTCAGTGCTCCCATGTCTCTCCCAGTCTACTGTCTCAGTGCTCCCATGTCTCTCCCTGTCTACTGTCTCAGTGCTCCCATGTCTCTCCCTGTCTGTCTCAGTGCTCCCATGTCTGTCTCAGTGCTCCCATGTCTCTCCCTGTCTGTTCAGTGCTCCCAT
>NW_027012806.1:0-18183 GCF_036934945.1 Oncorhynchus masou masou
ATGTATAGCCTCTGTCATGGTGCTGATCTTACTGTACGGTTAATGTATAGCCTCTGTCACGGTGCTGATCTTACTGTAGGGTTAATATATAGCCTCTGTCCATGGTGCTGATCTTACTGTAGGGTTAATGTATATAGCCTCTGTCATGGTGCTGATCTTACTGTAGGGTTAATGTATAGCCTTTGTCACGGGTGCTGATCTTACTATAGGGTTAATGTATAGCCTCTTTCATGGTGCTGATCTTACTGTAGGGTTAATGTATAGCCTCTGTCATGGTGCTGATCTTACTGTAGGGTTAATGGATACCCTCTGTCATGGTGCTGATCTTACTGTAGGGTTAATATATAGCCCTCTGTCCATGGTGCTGATCTTACTGTAGGGTCAATGGATACCCTCTGTCTATGGTGTTGATCTTACTGTAGGGTTAATGCATAGCCTCTGTCCATGGTGCTGATCTTACTGTAGGGTTAGCATAGCCTCCAGTGCAGTGCTGATCTTACTGTAGGGTTAATGTATAGCCTCTGTCACGGTGCTGATCTTACTGTAGGGTTAATGTATAGCCTCTGTCATGGTGCTGATCTTTTACTGTAGGATTAGATCGTATAGCCTCTGTCCATGGTGCTGATCTTTCTGTAGGGTTAATGGATACGCTCTGTCCATGGTGCTGATCTTACTGTAGGGTTAATGGATACCCTCTGTCCATGGTGCTGATCTTACTGTAGGGTTAATGGATACCCTCTGTCATGGTGCTGATCTTACTGTAGGGTTAATGTATAGCCTCTATCATGGTGCTGATCTTACTGTAGGGCTGACGATAGCCTCTGTCATGTGCTGATCTTACTGTAGGGTTAATGTGTAGCCTCTCTGTCATGGTGCTGATCTTACTGTAGGGTTAATGTATAGCCTCTGTCATGGTGCTGATCTTACTGTAGGATTGACGTATAGCCTCTGTCATGGTGCTGATCTTACTGTAGGGTTAATGTATAGCCTCTGTCATGGTGCTGATCTTACTGTAGGGTTAATGTATAGCCTCTCATGGTGCTGATCTTACTGTAGGGTTAATGTATAGCCTCTGTCCATGGTGCTGATCTTACTGTAGGGTTAATGTATAGCCTCTGTCCATGGTGCTGATCTTACTGTAGGGTTAATTTATAGCCTCTGTCCATGGTGCTGATCTTACTGTAGGGTTAATGTATAGCCTCTGTCATGGTGCTGATCTTACTGTAGGATTGACGTATAGCCTCTGTCATGGTGCTGATCTTACTGTAGGGTTAATGTATAGCCTCTGGTCCATGGTGCTGATCTTACTGTAGGGTTAATGTATAGCCTCTGTCCATGGTGCTGATCTTACTGTAGGGTTAATTTATAGCCTCTGTCCATGGTGCTGATCTTACTGTAGGGTTAATGTATAGCCTCTGTCCATGGTGCTGATTCCGTGAGAAAACGCTTCATGGTTTGATGTGTTGTTATCACCACCATCTGAATCTACACATGTAAATAATCTGTCTTGTCAACAACACAAGGTACACAAATGGACATTTAATGAGCCCATGAACTAATATCGATTTCAGGCAGAAGATGTGGCATATTACCTGTAAAAAATGAAAGGCAATGAGCCCCTTTCAAACAGCCAGTCATTTACCACTTTCTTTCAGGTATACCCCTTTCGTACATATCAGTTGTTAACTGGCACATTGGGAGGGGTGGGGGTGTTGTTAACCCATGGGGGGATGTTTGAATTTCAAATTAGGGAGGTGTTAAACAATGGAAGTGTTGATGAATTTACCTGCAGAAAAAGCAGAGAACCATTCACACAGTACCGATGGCGGTATTTTGGTTACAGGTTCTGTGAAAATGCAGTGGTGTAGGAGAGGCTGGACAGTGGTGTCGGAGGGGCTGGACAGTGGTGTAGGAGAGGCTGGACAGTGGTGTTGGAGGGGCTGGACAGTGGTGTTGGAGGGGCTGGACAGTGGTGTAGGTGGGGCTGGACAGTGGTGTTGGAGGGGCTGGACAGTGGTGTAGGTGAGGCTGGACAGTGGTGTGGGAGGTGCTGGACAGTGGTGTTGGAGGGGGCTGGACAGTGGTGTTGGAGGGGCTGGACTGTGGTGTTGGAGGGGCTGGACAGTGGTGTTGGAGGGGCTGGACTGTGGTGTTGGAGGGGCTGGACAGTGGTGTCGGAGGGCTGGACAGTGGTGTCTGGAGAGGGCTGGACAGTGGTGTCGGAGGGGCTGGACAGTGGTGTCGGAGGGGCTGGACAGTGGTGTCGGAGGGGCTGGACTGTGGTGTCGGAGGGGCTGGACAGTGGTGTCGGAGGGGCTGGACAGTGGTGTCGGAGGGGCTGGACAGTGGTGTCGGAGGGGCTGGACAGTGGTGTCGGAGAGGCTGGACAGTGGTGTCGGAGGGGCTGGACAGTGGTGTCGGAGGGGCTGGACAGTGGTGTCGGAGGGGCTGGACAGTGGTGTCGGAGAGGCTGGACAGTGGTGTTGGAGGGGTTGGACAGTGGTGTTGGAGAGGCTGGACAATAGAGAGTCTACAGCTAGATGTGAATTTCTGGGGTGGGGTGATTTCTCAGATCTCTGAAGCTCCAATGATCTGGCTACAGATCATTTTGCTTCATTCATGTGTATGCTAGATGGTTAGATGAATGAGTTGAACTCTGTGTGCTGAGCTGGACCTGAAAGCTGATACAGAATGGGAGTTAGAAAAAATGTGTGTGTTACATATTGGGGGCGGGGGGAGATTTGGACACATCTGTCCATCTATGACAGGGTCATTTCTCTCTTCTAGTCTTCCCCTCCTTGACCCTAAATGTGGGGACCTCCCTTTCTCTCTCTGCTGGGGTTGTGTGTCCCTAATCTGAGTACCCAGGAGGAACACTCCTGGTGTGTTAAATATGAAAGGAGATTAAACCGATTTAACTCTGCGTCTGGCATACACATTCCAATCACATAACTTAACTGTGTGTTTCCTCTGTGAGTGTGTGTGTGTGTCTGTGTGTAGGTAGAGGCCTCCTCCCACATCCACCTAACCCACCAGAGGCTTTAGCCCAAATCCCTGGCTTTCTGCATCACATGACTGATGTTTGCAGTTGGACATTTGACATACATTTGTTCTGATTATTTTGCTCCACATTTGAAGGGCATTCTTATTCTTCCTGTCTTCTGGTCTGTTACATCTGTTTATTACTATTCAGTTTAATTTATTATGACTTTAATTGAACTATTTCTTTATTTTTTAACTAGGCAAGTCAGTTAAGAATAAATTCTTATTTTCAATGACAGCCTAGGAACAGTGAGTTAACTGCCCGTTCAGGGGCAGAAAGACAGATTTGTACCTTGTGAGCTCGGGGGTTCGAACTTGCAACCTTTCGGTTACTAGTCCAAGCTGGCCCACTAGGCTACCTGCCGCCCATTGAATAATGCTTGGGCAGATTTCCAGATGTGTGTTTTGAATATGGTGCTCAACAGTGTGTTTTTCAAGCAGTTCCTCACCTGTTATTTTACAACAGTGACACTTTGCTTATACAGTTCTACTATTCTACAGTTCTATTCGTTCTACTACTGTCTACTACTGTTCTACAGTTCTACTGTTCTACTGTGCTACTGTTCTACTGTTCTGTTCTACTACAGTTCTACTGTTCTACTACAGTTCTACTGTTCTACAGTTCTACATTCTACTGTTCTACTATTCTACTGTTCTATAGTTCTACAGTTCTACGGTTGTACTGTTATACTGTTCTACTATTCTACTGTTCTACTATTCTACTGTTCTACAGTTCTACTATTCTACTGTGCTACTGTTCTACTGTTCTACAGTTCTACTACAGTTCTACTGTTCTACTGTTCTACTATTCTACTGTTCTACAGTTCTACAGTTGTACGGTTGTACTGTTCTACTGTTCTACTGTTCTACTATTCTACTGTTCTACAGTTCTACTATTCTACTGTTATACAGTTCTACTGTTCTACTGTTCTACTGTTCTACAGTTCTACTGTTCTACTATTCTACTATTCTACTGTTCTACTATTCTACTATTCTACTGTTCTACTATTCTACTGTTATACAGTTCTACTGTTATACAGTTCTACTGTTCTACTATTCTACTGTTCTATGATTCTACTGTTCTACAGTTCTACTGTTCTACACTTCTACAGTTCTACTATTCTACAGTTCTACACTTCTACAGTTCTACTATTCTACTGTTCTACTGTTCTACTGTTCTACTATTCTATTCTACTGTTCTACAGTTCTACTACTATTCTACTGTTCTACTATTCTACTGTTCTACTATTCTACTGTTCTACAGTTTTATTGTTCTACAGTTCTACTATTCTACTGTTGCAGTTCTACTACAGTTATACAGTTCTACTATTCTACTGTTCTACTGCTCTACAGTTTTACTGTTCTACTGTTCTACTATTCTATAGTTCTACTATTCTACTATCTACTGTTCTACTGTTCTACTATTCTACTGTTATACGGTTCTACTGTTCTACTACATTCTACTGTTCAACAGTTCTACAGTTCTACTGTTTTACACTTCTACAGTTCTACTACTACTGTTCTACACTTCTACAGTTCTACTATTGTACTGTCCTACTAGTTTTACTGTTCTACAGTTCTACTGTTCTACAGTTTTACTGTTCTACAGTTCTACTGTTCTACAGTTCTACTATTCTATTACAGTTCTACTGTTCTACTGTTCTACAGTTTTACTGATCTACTGTTCTACAGTTTTAAGTTCTACTATTCTACAGTTTTACTATTCTACTGTTCTACAGTTCTACTGTTCTTTCTCTCTACACTACTTATTTCTACTGTTCTACTACAGTCTCTACTGTTCTACCATGCAGTACACAGTTCTACAGATGTACTGTTCTACTACAGTTCTGTTTTACTGTTCTTGTGAAGTTCTACTGTTCCCTCCAGAGGCTGACCTACAGTTCCAGTTCTACTGGTACAGTTCTACAGTTCTCTGCCCTGTCTACTGCTCTACAGTTTTACGGCACCCTACAGTTCTACAGTTCTACTATTCCTGTTCTACTGTTCTACAGTTCTACTATTCTACAGTTCCTACCGGCGTTTTACATCTACAGTTCTACTACAGTGCCGACAGTTCTACATCCGTCATGTCCATGCCAGTTTTACTGGTACAGTTCTACTCTTCACAGTTCTACTTCTACAGTTCTCTCCTCCGTTTTACCTTCAACTCCTACATCCACGACAGTTCTACGTTCTACTACAGTTTTCTGCACCGCAGAAACCAGGCTGGCAAGATCCTGTTCTTCTCCCAACTTATTCAGAGTCAAAGCTGTGAGCGAGGATGTGGGCTCTACCAGGCTGTACTTTGTGAACGAGATCCCCTCCAGAGGCTGAACTCCAGCTCGGTGGAAGTCCGGGGGGAGGGGCACCCCCACCGCCATCCTGCGCTGGTACCTGGAGATTGGATGACATTAGACGGACAGCCATGGACAGAAGGAACTGATACTCTCTTCTCTCCCTCCGCCTTCAGGACTCCTACAGAAGGAACTGATACTGCAAGCGGGTATAGAGGTTAGAGGGACAGAAGGAACTGATACTAAGCGGGTATAGGAGAAGAGATGGCAGAGGAGAGGGACAGAAGGAATGATATTAAGAGGGTATATAGGTTAGAGGGACAGAAGGAACTGATACTAAGAGGGTATAGAGGTTAGAGGGACAGAAGGAACTGATACTAAGCGGGTATAGAGGTTAGAGGGACAGAAGGAACTGATACTAAGTGGGTATAGAGGTTAGAGGGACAGAAGGAACTGATACTAAGAGGGTATAGAGGTAGGAGGTTAGAGGGACAGAAGGAACTGATACTAAGAGGGTATAGAGGTTAGAGGGACAGAAGGAACTGATACTAAGAGGTATAGAGGTTAGAGGGACAGAAGGAACTGATACTAAGAGGGTATAGAGGTTAGAGGGACAGAAGGAACTGATACTAAGAGGGTATAGAGGTTAGAGGGACAGAAGGACCTGATACTAAGTGGGTATAGAGGTTAGAGGACAGAAGGAAGGCTGATACTAAGTGGGTATAGAGGTTAGAGGGACAGAAGGAACTGATACTAAGAGGTATAGAGGTTAGAGGGACAGAAGGAACTGATACTAAGCGGGTATAGAGGTTAGAGGGACAGAAGGGAACTTATACTAAGACAGAAGGTATAGAGGTTAGAGGGACAGAAGGAACTGATACTAAGTGGGTATAGAGGTTAGAGGGACAGAAGGAACTGATACTAAGAGGGTATAGAGGTTAGAGGGACAGAAGGAACTGATACTAAGCGGGTATAGAGGTTAGAGGGACAGAAGGAACTGATCATAGAGGTTAGAGGACAGAAGGAACTGATACTAACCTAGGGTCTCCGGAGGAGAAACAGTCACTTAACCAACTGAGCCACGTATAATAGAGTCAGCAGAACCCAGAAGATGAAGGACAGAAGACACAGCAGTACTTAAGAGTGTCGGTGTATTTAATAAAGTAAAAAGGAGAAGTCCTTAAATACAGAAAAATGGCAAATCCAAAAGGTCCAAAAGGTAGGAATAGCACAAAAAGCCTCAAGAGACACTCAAAAACAAAAACAGAATTCCACAAGAGCATCCACCGGAATCGACAAGAAACACAGAACACTAGGGCTGGGTGCTAACATACAAACACAGAGCACAGAACTGAGGGAAACTAAGGGTTTAAATACAATCAGGGGAAACGAGGCACAGGTGCAAATAATAATGGGGAACAAGGGAAAAAAACATAAGGTCAAAAAGCACAATGGGGGCATCTAGTGACCAAAACCCGGAACAACCCTGGCCAAATCCTGACAGAATCCCCCCCCTAGGAACGGCTCCTGACGTTCCTACCAGCTCTCTCAGGGTGGAGGGCCCTGAACTGACGAATGAGGTCAGGATCCAGGATGTCTTTGGCAGGAACCCAGGAGCGCTCCTCGGGACCGTAGCCTTCCCAGTCCACCAGATACTGCCAGGACCGCTGCACCCGGCGGGAATCCAGTATCCGATGGACGGTATAAGCCGGCTGGCCTCCAATGACACGAGGCGGAGGGGAGGTCTGTCTGCCGGGACAAGGGGAGAAAACAACAGGTTTTAACAATGAAATGTGAAATGTGGGATTAATCTTAAGGGATCTGGGTAAGTGTAGGCGATAAGAAACTGGGTTAACTCTCCTGGCAACCTTGAAGGGACCGATGTATTTTTGGGACAGCTTGCGAGACTCCACCCGTAGAGGTAAGTTTCTTGTGGAGAGCCAGACTCTGGCCGGGGCGCAGGGTAGGCCCGGACGGCGACGTCTGTTGGCTTGTTGTTGGTACCTCTGTGAGGAACGCATAAGATTAAGACGGGTCTTCCTCCACATAAGCCGACAGCGTCTGACGAACTTCAAGGCTGAAGGCACTCTGACTTCTGCCTCCTGGTCCGGGAACAATGGAGGAGCATAGCCAAACTGACACTGTAAGGGACATACCAGTGGAGGAGGAGCGCAAGGTGTTGTGCGCGTATTCGGCCCAAACAATAAAGGATGACCATGTGGACGGGTTGTCACGAGTCATACATCGGAGGGTGGTTTCCAGCTCTTGATTCATCCTCTCTGTTTGGCCGTTGGACTCCGGATGGTACCCTGAAGATAGACTGGCAGAAGCCCCCATGAGTTGGCAGAAGGCCTTCCAAAACCTTGAGGCGAACTGGGGACCTCTGTCAGAAACCATATCTTGAGGAATGCCGAAGACTCGGAACACATGATTAATTACCAACTCAGCCGTTTCCTTGGCAGAAGGTAACTTAGTCAGAGGGACGAACCTGGCCGCCTTTGAAAACCTGTCGATTATGACTAGGATAGTAGTATTGCCATGGGATGGAGGAAGTCCAGTAATAAAGTCCAATGAGATATGGGACCAGGGTCTGTGGGGAACAGGTAAAGGGTGAAGGAGTCCTTGAGGGCGGAGGTGAGAAGATTTGCCCTGGCAGCACACGGGACAGGCATTGACGAAAGTGGCAACGTCTTCTCTTATGGTAGGCCACCAGAACTTACGCTGGATGAACTCCAAGGTGCGACCTACGCCCGGATGACAGGTGAGGCGAGAGGAGTGCCCCCACAGAAGGACCTGAGTCCTCACTGCCTTGGGGACAAACAACCGATTGGCAGGACCTCCTTTCGGGTCCGGTTCGCTAGCTTGAGCACGTCTCACGGTATCCTCAACTTGCCACGAGATCGGAGCCACAATCTTAGCAGCAGGAAGGACAGGCATGTCCGTGTCATCTCGAATGGCAGGAGCGTAGACTCGGGACAGGGCATCCGGTTTGAGATTCTTCGACCCGGGCCGATAGGTGAGGATAAACTGGAATCGATTGAAGAAAAGAGACCATCTAGCTTGTCTAGAGTTCAACCGCTCGCCTGCTGGATATACTCCAGATTTTTGTGGTCCGTAAGCACTTGAAACGGGTGAGAAGCCCTCGAGCCAGTGTCTCCATTCCTTCAATGCCATCTTAACCGCTAGGAGTTCACGATCCCCCACATCGTAGTTCCTCTCAGTCGGGGTAAGCCGGTGTGAGAAGAAAGCGCACGGATGAAGCTTCTTGTCTTCACCCTCTGAGACAGGACAGCTCCAACACCAACCTCTGATGCGTCTACCTCCACCACAAATGGTTCATCCGTAGTCGGTAGTATCAGGATGGGAGCAGAGAGAACGCGCTGCTTGAGTCCTTGGAAGGCCGTCTCAGCTTCTCTTCCCCACAAAAACCTTGCATTGCCACCCTTGGTTAAAGCTGAGAGAGGGGCTGCCACCAAGCTGAAGTTCTTGATGAACTTGCGGTAAAAGTTTGTGAAGCCCAGGAAACGCTGAACTTCCTTAACGGATTTGGGGGTGGGCCAATCCGCTACCGCCCCTACCTTCCTGGGGTCCATTTGGACTCGACCGGGTTCCACTACAAATCCCAGGAATTGTACTCGGGATGAATGGAATTCACATTTTTCCGGCTTAACGTACAGATGGCTGTCCAGGAGGCGTTTGAGTACTTGTCTGACATGCTTAGTGTGTTCTTGAAGGAGCTCGAAAAGATGAGGATGTCATCCAAGTAAACGAACACAAATATGTTAAGCATATCCCTAAGCACATCGTTTATGAGCGCTTGGAACACCGCTGGGGCGTTGGTCAGGCCGAAGGGCATCACCAAGTATTCATAGTGACCAGTAGGCGTGTTGAAAGCGGTCTTCCACTCGTCACCAGGTCTGATCCGCACAAGATGGTATGCGTTCCGCAGGTCAAGCTTAGTGAAAACAACTGCTTCCTGGAGCAGCTCAAGGCTGTGGCCATAAGGGGTAGCGGGTAACGGTTACGGACGGTTATGGCATTGAGTCCCCGGTAGTCGATGCAAGGACGTAATCCACCGTCTTTCTTGGCCACAAAGAAAAACCCTGCTCCCGCCGGGGAGGTGGATGGACGCATGAGGCCTGCTTCCAGAGCGTCCTTGATGTAGGTATCCATAGCAGCTCGTTCGGGTGGAGATAGGGAAAAGATCCGACCCCTGGGGGGGCAAGTGCCCGGAAACAGGTCGATGGGGCAATCGTAAGGTCTATGGGGTGGTAGCATGGTGGCCCTCTGTTTGCTAAACACCAGTTTGAGGTCATGGTAACACTCGGGAACTCGGGTCAGGTCGATGGATTCTAAAGACTCGGGAGTAGAACTCGGGAATTCTGGAAAATACAAGTAGCTTGGCACGTAGGACCCCACTGCTTGATAGTGCCCACAGACCAGTCGATGTGAGGGTTATGGCTGTGAAGCCAGGGTATCCAAGGACGAGAGGGAACTCGAACAGGAGATCAAATGAAAGTTCATCAATTCCTGGTGTTGTGAAACTGAAAGTCGCAAGGAGGTAGTGACATGAGTGACAAGTCCAGATCCCAAAGGGCTTCCATCCAATGTAGTGACCCTCATGGGTTCACTTAGAGGTTCAGAGGGAACGCCATTCTCCTTCGCCCAGACACCATCCATGAAGTTACCTGCGGCTCCAGAGTCTACCAAGGCTTGAAGGTGAAGCTTGTGGTTGTCCCAGGAGAGGGTGACTGGAATGAGCAGACGGGAGTTGGACGGATGGGAGGAGGTTATGTTTCCCGTTACAGTTCCCCCGGTCTGTACGGGACAGAGCGTTTCCCTGGAGCCCGGGACACGTGGAACGGAAATGGCCCGGTTTGCCGCAATATAGACAGCGTCGCTCCCTCATCCGGCGGTCTCTCTCAGCCTGGGAGATGCGTCCAATCTGCATGGGTTCCGATGGAGCCAGCGAGGATAAAGGTGGGGACTCGGAGCTGGGACTGATAGGGGCTAGAGGTCTACGGTTGAGTTCTCTCTCTCAGACGCTGGTCAATGCGTGAGGCCAACTTGATCAGGGACTCGAGATTGTCCGGTGGTTCCCGAGTGGCCAGTTCATCTTGGATAGTGTCGGAAAGGCCTTTCAGAAAGCACACCGTGAGCGCCTCGTTGTTCCAGCCACTTGCTGCTGCCACCGTGCGGAACTGGATGGCATAGTCCGTCACGCTGCGCCAACCTTGGTGGAGAGTCAGGAGCTGTTTGGCTGAGTCAGAACCACTGCTTGGGCCTTGAAACACTCGTTTGAATTCCTCAGCAAAGGCAGAGTAGCTGGCACAGCAGGAACTATGGGCATCCCACACAGCAGTAGCCCAGGCCAGGGCTTTTTCCGACAGCAGGGTGATGATATAAGCGATCTTAGACCGGTCGGTGGGAAACGACGAGGGTTGTAGCTCAAAGGAGAGAGAACATTGGGTGAGAAACCCTTTACAAGCACTTGGATCACCTGAACCGTTGGGGAGGTGGAAGACGAGGTTCAGCCAGGGGGTTAACTGCCATGGGTACGTGAATCTGAGGTACTGGGACGGAACTGTTGCCGGGGTAAGACGATCAGATATTTGCTTAATGGAAGTCAGCATCTCCGGCAGAAGATGAGAATGTCTAGCCATTAAGGCCTCTTGCTGAACCAGGGCGGCTTCGTGGCGTTGGACAGTCTCCTGGTGGTGGGACAGCATGGCAAAAAGGTCCTGGGAACTGGATGCCTCTGGGTTCATTTTTGGCTCTGTGTTTCTGTCAGGACCCGGTTACGAACCTGGGTCTCCGGAGGAGAAACAGTCACTTAACCAACTGAGCCACGAATAGTCAGCAGAACCCAGAAGATGAGGCAGACACAGCAGTACTTAAGACGGTGTATTTAATAAAGTAAAAAGGAGAAGTCCTTAAATACAAAAATGGCAAATCCAAAAGGTGGTAGGAATAGCACAAAAAAAAAGCCTCAAGAGACACTCAAAAACAAAAACAGAATTCCACAAGAGCATCCACCGGAATGGACAAGAAAACACAGAACACTAGGGCTGGGTGCTAACATACAAAACAGAGCACAGAACTGGGTATAGAGGTTAGAGGTTAGAACTGGGTATAGAGGTTAGAGGTTAGAGGGACAGAAGGAACTGAAAACAGGTTAAACAGAAGAAATACCACAGAAGGAACTGATACTAAGAGGGTATATAGAGGTTAGAGGGACAGAAGGAACTGATACCGGAATGGACAAGAAAAGGTTAGAAGGACAGAAGGAACACTAGAGGGACAGAAGGAACTGGCGGGTATAGAGGTTAGAGGGACAGAAGGAACTGATACTAAGAGGGTATAGAAGGTTAGAGGGACAGAAGGAACAAACTAGTATAGAGTTAGAAGGACAGAAGGCACAGAACTAAGAGGTATAGAGGTTAGAGGGATAGGAAGGAACTGATACTAAGAGGGTTAGAGGTTAAAGGGACAGAAGGAACTGATACTAAGAGAGTTAGAGGTTAGAGGGACAGAAGGAACTGATACTAAGAGGGTATAAGTAAAGGGACAGAAGGAACTGATACTAAGAGGTATAGTTAGAGGACAGAAGGAACTGATACTAGCGGGTATAGAGGTTAAGGGACAGAAGGAACTGATACTAAGAGGGTATAGAGGTTAGAGGTTAGAGGACAGAAGGAACTGATACTAAGAGGGTATAAGAGGAACTTATACTAGAGGTATAGAGGCTAGGGACAGAAGAACCCGAGTTTAATTTGTCCCCCGGTTTTCTGAGCAAAACATATGGCCAAGGGGGACAAGATTTTAAAATTATGAGGGACAGAAGGAACTGATACTAAGCGGGTATAGGTTAGAGGGACAGAAGGAACTGATACTACGATAGAGGTTAGAGGGACAGAGGGAGGAACTTATATAGAGGCGATAGAGGTTAGAGGGACAGAAGGAACTGATACTAAAGAGGGAGGCGATAGAGGTTAGAGGACAGAAGGAACTGATACTAGAGGGTATAGAGGTTAGAGGACAGAACAGAAGGAACTGATACTAAGAGGGCGATAGAGGTTAGAAGGACAGAAGGGATACTAAGAGGGTATAGAGGTTAGAGGGACAGAAGGAACTGATACTAAGAGGGTATAGAGGTTAGAGGGACAGAAGGAACTGATACGATAGAGGTTAGAGGAGGGACAAAGGAAGATACTAAGCGGGTATAGAGGTTAGAGGGACAGAAGGAACTGATACTAAGCGGGTATAGAGGTTAGAGGGACAGAAGGAACTGATACTAAGAGGGTATAGAGGTTAGAGGGACAGAAGGAACTGATACTAAGCGGGTATAGAGGTTAGAGGGACAGAAGGAACTGATACTAAGAGGGTATAGAGGTTAGAGGGACAGAAGGAAGTTGGGTATGAGGTTACTGATAAGAGGGTATAGAGGTTAGAGTTAAAGGGACAGAAGGAACTGATACTAAGGGTATAGAGGTTAGAGGGGACAGAAGACTGATACTAAGCGGGTATAGAGGTTAGAGGGACAGAAGGAACTGATACTAAGAGGGTATAGAGGTTAACGGGTATAGAGGTTAAGACAGAAGGAACTGTATAGTATAGGTTAGAGGGACAGAAGGAACTGATACTAAGCGGGTATAGAGGTTAGAGGGACAGAAGGAACTGATACTACGGGTATAGAGGTTAAGGGTTAAGGGGACAGAAGGGTATAGAGGTTAGAGGGACAGAAGGAACTGATACTAAGAGGGTATAGAGGTTAGAGGGACAGAAGGAACTGATACTAAGCGGGTATAGAGGTTAGAGGAAGAAGGAACTGATATAGGGATACTAGAGGTTAGAGGGACAGAAGGAACTGATACTAAGAGGGTATAGAGGTTAGAGGGACAGAAGGAACTGATACTAAGAGGGTATAGAGGTTAGAGGGACAGAAGGAACTGATACTAAGCGGGTATAGAGGTTAGAGGACAGAGGGACAGCGGGTATAGAGGTTAGCGAACTGATACAGTGTTGACCTAGAGGTATAGAGGTTAGAGGGACAGAAGGAACTAGAGGGACAGAAGGAACTGATACTAAGAGGAGTATAGAGGTTAGCGCACACTGACCCTCGGTGGTTTAATTTGTCCCCCGAGTTTTCTGAGCAAAACATATGTATATTATTTTGGGGACATAAAAGACAGTTAAAACACCTGGAAATCTGCTCCAAGTGATTTTAAAATAAAAAATATGTTCCCAATAGAAACACATCTGATCGTATACAAATGTAGGGTTTGAAATTATTATGTTTTTAGTCAAATTTTATATTTGTTTGGGCTTCTTGCATTCATTTTGCATTCTACAGATTATATGTAATTATGTTCCGGCCCCCGATCATTCGCTAGTTGATGATCCCTGGGTTAGAGGTTAGAGGTTAGAGGGACAGAGGTTGGAGGGACAGAGGGACAGAGGAACTGATACTAAGAGGGGGAGCGATAGAGGTTAGAGGGACAGAGGGACAGAAGGAACTGATACTAAGAGGGAGCGATAGAGGTTAGAGGGACAGAAGGAACATATACTAAGAGGGTATAGAGGATAGAGGTTAGAGGGACAGAAGGAACATATACTAAGAGGGGAGCGATAGAGGTTAGAGGGACAGAAGGACAGAAGGAACTGATACTAAGAGGGAGCGATAGAGGTTAGAGGGACAGAAGGAACATATACTAAGAGGGAGCGATAGAGGTTAGAGGGACAGAAGGAACTGATACTAAGAGGAGCGATAGAGGTTAGAGGAACAGAGGGACAGAAGGAACTGATACTAAGAGGGGAGCTATAGAGGTTAGAGGGACAGAGGGACAGAAGGAACTGATACTAAGAGGGGGATAGAGGTTAGAGGGAACAGAGGGACAGAAGGAACTGATACTAAGAGCGGAGCGATAGAGGTTAGAGGGACAGAGGGACAGAAGGAACTGATACTAAAGCGGGTTTAGAGGTTAGAGGGACAGAAGGAACTGATACTAAGCGGGTATAGAGGTTAGAGGGACAGAAGGAACTGATACTAAGCAGGTATAGAGTTAGAGGGACAGAAGGATACTAAGCGGGTATAGAGGTTAGAGGGACAGAAGGAACTGATACTAAGTGGGTATAGAGGTTAGAGGGGGACAGAAGGAACTAGAGGTTAGTTAAGGGACAGAAGGAACTGATACTCAAGCAGGTATAGAGGTTAGAGGGACAGAAGGAACTGATACCAAGCGGGTATAGAGGTTAGAGGTTAAAGGACAGAAGGAACTGATACTAAGAGGGAGGTATAGAGGTTAGAGGACAGAAGGAACTGATACTGATATAGAGGTTAGAGGGACAGAAGGAACTGATACTAAGAGGTATAGAGGGTTAGAGGACAGAAGGAACTGATACTAAGAGGGTATAGAGGTTAGAGGGACAGAAGGAACTGATACTAAGAGGGAGCCATAGAGGTTAGAGGGACAGAAGGAACTGATACTAAAGTATAGAGGTTAGAGGGACAGAAGGAAACTGATACTAAGTTAGTATAGAGGTTAGAGGACAGAAGGAACTGATACTAGGCAGGTATAGAGGTTAGAGTTAAAGGGACAGAAGGAACTGATACTAAGAGGGTATAGAGTTAGAGGACAGAAGGAACTGATACTAAAAGAGTATAGAGGTTAGAGGACAGAAGGAACTGATACTAAGTGGGTATAGAGGTTAGAGGGACAGAAGGAACTGATACTAAGCGGGTATAGAGGTTAGAGGGACAGAAGAACTGATACTAGAGGAGTATAGAGTTAGAGGACAGAAGGAATTGATACTAAGCTGGGTATAGAGGGTTAGAGGGACAGAAGGAACTGATACTAAGTGGGTATAGAGGTTAGAGGGACAGAAGGGAAAACTGATACTAAGAAGAATTATAGAGAGTTAGAGGGACAGAAGGAACTGATACTAAGAGAATTATAGAGGTTAGAGGGACAGAAGGAACTGATACTAGAGGGTATAGAGAGGTTAGAGGGACAGAAGGAACTGATACTGGCGGGTATAGAGGTTAGAGGTTGGGGACAGAAGGAACTGATACTAAGCGGTATAGAGGTTAGAGGGACAGAAGGAACTGATACTAAGAGGGTATAGAGGTTAAGAAGGACAGAAGGAACTGGTATAGAGTTAAGCAGAACTGATACTAAGAGGTATAGGTTAGGGACAGAAGGAAACTGATACTAAGAGGGTATAGAGGTTGAGGGTTAGAGGGACAGAAGGAACTGATACTAAGTGGGTATAGAGGTTAAGGGACAGAAGGAACTGATACAGAGGGTATAGGTTAGCGCACACTGACCTGGGTGTTTATTGTCCCCCGAGAGTTTTCTATGAGCAAAACATATGTATATTATTTTAGGGGACATAAAGACAGTTAAAACACCTGGAAATCTGCTCCAAGTGATTTTAAAATAAAAAATATGTTCCCCAATAGAAACACATCTGATCGTATACAAATGTAGGGTTTGAAATTATTATGTTTTAGTCAAATTTTATATTTGTTTGGGCTTCTTGCATTCATTTTGCATTCTACAGATTATATGTAATTATGTTCCGGCCCCCGATCATTCGCTAGTTGATGATCCCTGGGTTAGAGGTTAGAGGTTAGAGGGACAGAGGTTGGAGGGACAGAGGGACAGAGGGAACTGATACTAAGAGGGGAGCGATAGAGGTTAGAGGACAGAGGGACAGAAGGAACTGATACTAAGAGGGGAGCGATAGAGGTTAGAGGGACAGAAGGAACATATACTAAGAGGGGAGCGATAGAGGTTAGAGGGACAGAGGGAACTGATACTAAGAGGGGAGCGATAGAGGTTAGAGGGACAGAGGGACAGAAGGAACTGATACTAAGAGGGGAGCTATAGAGGTTAGAGGGACAGAGGGACAGAAGGAACTGATACTAAGAGGGGAGCGATAGAGGTTAGAGGTTAGAGGGACAGAAGGAACTGATACTAAGAGGGGGAGCGATAGAGGTCAGAGGGACAGAATGAACTGATACTAAGAGGGGAGCTTATAGAGGTTAGAGGGGACTGAAGGAACTGATCAAATCAAATCAAATTTGATTTGTCACATACACATGGTTAGCAGATGTTAATGCGAGTGTAGCGAAATGTGCTTGTGCTTCCAGTTCCGACAATGCAGTAATAACCAACAAGTAATCTAACTAACAATTCCTAAACTACTGTCTTATACACAGTGTAAGGGGATAAAGAATATGTACATAAGGATATATGAATGAGTGATGGTACAGAGCAGCATAGGCAAGATACAGTAGATGGCATCGGGTACAGTATATACATATGAGATGAGTATGTAAACAAAGTGGCATAGTTAAAGTGGCTAGTGATACAGATGTATCTATATAAGGATGGAGTAGATGATAGAGTACAGTATATACGTATGCATATGAGATGAATAATGTAGGGTAAGTAACATTATATAAGGTAGCATTGTTTAAAGTGGCTAGTGATATATTTACATCATTTCCCATCAATTCCCATTATTAAAGTGGCTGGAGTTGAGTCAGTGTCAGTAGGTGTTGGCAGCAGCCACTCAATGTTAGTGGTGGCTGTTTAACAGTCTGATGGCCTTGAGATAGAAGCTGTTTTTCAGTCTCTCGGTCCCAGCTTTGATGCACCTGTACTGACCTCGCCTTCTGGATGATAGCGGGGTGAACAGGCAGTGGCTCGGGTGGTTGATGTCCTTGATGATCTTTATGGCCTTCCTGTAACATCGGGTGGTGGTAGGTGTCCTGGAGGGCAGGTAGTTTGCCCCGCGGTGATGCGTTAGTGCAGACCTCACTACCCTCTGGAGAGCCTTACGGTTGGAGGGCGGAAGCAGTTGCCGTACCAGGCGGTGATACAGCCCACCAGGCGATGCTCTCGATTGTGCATCTGTAGAAGTTTGTGAGGCTTTGGTGACAAGCTGAATTTCTTCAGCCTCTCTGAGGTTGAAGAGGCGCTGCTGCGCCTTCTTCACGATGCTGTCTGTGTGAGTGGACCAATTCAGTCTGTCTGTGATGTGTATGCCGAGGAACTTAAAACTTGCTACCCTCTCCACTACTGTTCCATCGATGTGGATAGGGGGTGTTCCCTCTGCTGTTTCCTGAAGTCCACAATCATCTCCTCTAGTTTTGTTGACGTTGAGTGTGAGGTTATTTTCCTGACACCACACTCCGAGGGCACTACACCTTCCCTGTAGGCCGTACTGCCGTTGTTGATACTAAGAGGGAGCTATAGAGGTTAGAGGGACAGAGGGAACTGATACTAAGAGGGGAGCGATAGAGGTTAAGAGGGACAGAAGGAACTGATACTAAGAGGGGAGCGTATAGAGGTTAGAGGGACAGAAGGAACTGATACTAAGAGGGGAGTGATAGAGGTTAGAGGGACAGAGGGACAGAGGAACTGATACTAAGAGGGGAGCTATAGAGGTTAGAGGGACAGAAGGAACTGATACTAAGAGGGGAGCGATAGAGGTTAGAGGGACAGAGGGACAGAAGGAACTGATACTAAGAGGGGGAGCGATAGAGGTCAGAGGGACAGAAGGAACTGATACTAAGAGGGGAGCGATAGAGGTTAGAGGTTAGAGGGACAGAAGGAACTGATACTAAGAGGGGGAGCGATAGAGGTCAGAGGGACAGAAGGAACTGATACCAAGAGGGGAGCGATAGAGGTTAGAGGGACAGAGGGACAGAAGGAACTGATACTAAGAGGGGAGCCGTATAGAGGTTAGAGGGACAGAGGGACAGAAGGAACTGATACTAAGAGGGAGCGATAGAGGTTAGAGGTTAGAGGGACAGAAGGAACTGATACTAAGAGGG
>NW_027012807.1:0-18182 GCF_036934945.1 Oncorhynchus masou masou
CTTAACCTCTTGAAACTCCCCATCCCGGATCCGTAATTGTGACTAAGCCTCAGGCTCATTAGCATAACGCAACGTTACCCGATTTCTGAAAATCGCAAATAAAATTAAAATAATGCGTTTGCTCTCAAGCTTAGCCTTTTCTTAACAACACTGTCATCTCAGATTTTCAAAATATGCTTTTGAACCATAGAAATTGACTAATTTGTGTAAGAGTATGCAAAGCTAGCATAGCATTTTGTGTAGCATGTAGCACGCAACATTTTCACAAAGCCAGATAACCAAATAAATAAAATCATTTACCTTTGAAGAGCTTCTGATGTTTTCAATGAGGAGACTCCCAGCCACATACCAAATGCGCAGTGTTTCCTGAAAGCGTCTGTGTGTAGGAGAAATCGTTCCGTTTTCTACATTGCGCCTGGCTACCGAAACGAACCGAAAATGCAGTCACCTACAACGTGAAACTTTTTCCGGATTAACTACATAATATCGACCGAAACATGGCAAGCGTTGTTTGGAATCAATCCTCAAGGTGTTTTTTCACATATATCTTCATTGACATGCAGTTCTTGGAAGCTTTGCTTCTCTCTCTCTGCCCCATGGAAAAATACTGGCAGGTGACTTTGCGCACCAATTTGCGCAGGACACCGGGCGGACACGTGGTAATGTGGTCTCTTATGGTCAATCTTCCAACGATCTGCCTACAAATACGTCACAATGCTGCAGACACCTTGGGAAAGCGACAGAAAGGGCAGACTCATTCCTCTTGCGTTCACAGCCATATAAGGGAGATCATGAAAGACAGAGCCTCAAAAATCCTTGTCATTTCCTGGATGCCAAGTCATCTTGGTTTTGCCTGAAGCTCACGTTCTAGGGCACGCACAGAGAAGATATTTGTATTTCTGGACACGTCAGAGTGTTTTCTTTCGAACAGTAGCAATTATATGCATAGTCGAGCATCTTTTGTGACAAAATATCTTGTTTAAAAACGGGAACGTTTTTCTTCAAAAAAAATGAAATAGCGCCACCATAAGTGTAAGAGGTTAACAAGCGGGTCCTGGGTCTGTTTGTGTTGGTGTCCTGGGGCTCTGTGGGGTCTGTTTGTGTTGCTGTCCTGGGGCTCTGTGGGATCTGTTTGTGTTGCTGTCCTGGGGCTCTGTGGGGTCTGTTTGTGTTGCTGTCCTGGGGCTCTGTGGGGGATCTGTTTGTGTTGCTGTCCTGGGGCTCTGTGGGATCTGTTTGTGTTGCTGTCCTGGGGCTCTGTGGGGTCTGTTTGTGTTGCTGTCCTGGGGCTCTGTGGGGTCTGTTTGTGTTGCTGTCCTGGGGCTCTGTGGGGTCTGTTTGTGTTGCTGTCCTGGGGCTCTGTGGGATTTGTTTGTGTTGCTGTCCTGGGGCTCTGTGGGGTCTGTTTGTGTTGCTGTCCTGGGGCTCTGTGGGATCTGTTTGTGTTGCTGTCCTGGGGCTCTGTGGGATCTGTTTGTGTTGCTGTCCTGGGGCTCTGTGGGGTCTGTTTGTGTTGCTGTCCTGGGGCTCTGTGGGATTTGTTTGTGTTGCTGTCCTGGGGCTCTGTGGGGTCTGTTTGTGTTGCTGTCCTGGGGCTCTGTGGGATTTGTTTGTGTTGCTGTCCTGGGGCTCTGTGGGGTCTGTTTGTGTTGCTGTCCTGGGGCTCTGTGGGATCTGTTTGTGTTGCTGTCCTGGGGCTCTGTGGGATCTGTTTGTGTTGCTGTCCTGGGGCTCTGTGGGATCTGTTTGTGTTGCTGTCCTGGGGCTCTGTGGGATCTGTTTGTGTTTGTTGCTGTCCTGGGGCTCTGTGGGATCTGTTTGTGTTGCTGTCCTGGGGCTCTGTGGGATCTGTTTGTGTTTGTTGCTGTCCTGGGGCTCTGTGGGATCTGTTTGTGTTGCTGTCCTGGGGCTCTGTGGGATCTGTTTGTGTTGCTGTCCTGGGGCTCTGTGGGATCTGTTTGTGTTGCTGTCCTGGGGCTCTGTGGTATCTGTTTGTGTTGCTGTCCTGGGGCTCTGTGGGTCTATTTGTGAACTGAGACTCAGGACAAGCTTGTTAAGTTTAAACCTTTACGATTACAGTGGAACGTTTTATCCAGGAAGTTGTCTTAAAGGGATTTAATTTGTTGCCTAATTCTTTTTGGTTTCCACACTACATTCCATCTATAGCATTTCTTAATATTATTCAGGTCCTTTTGCTTTGATGCCTCATGATTGAGTTTTGCTCTGTTCAAGTAGACTGTGATTTTGCTGTGATCCGATAGAGGTGTCAGTGGGCTGACTGTGTGTGAACGCTCTGAGAGACTCTGGGTTGAGGTCAGTGATTAAGTCTACAGTACTACTGCCAAGAGGTGAGCTATATGTGTACCTACCGTAGGAGTCCTCTCGAAGCCTACTATTGACTACATAAGGTTGAAGTCGGAAATTTACATACACCTTAGCCAAATATATTTAAATTCAGTTTTTCACAATTCCTGACATTTTATCCTAGTAAAGATTCCCTGTCTTAGGTCAGTTAGGATCACAACTTTATTTTAAGTGAACGTGAAATGTCAGAATAATAGTAGAGAGAATGATTTATTTCAGTTTTCATTTCTTTCATCACATTCCTAGTGGGTCAGAAGTTTACATACACTCAATTAGTATTTGGTAGCATTGCCTTTAAATTGTTTAACTTGGGTCAAACGTTTTGGGTAGCCTTCCACAAGCTTCCCACAATAAATTGGGTAAATGTTGGCCCATTCCTCCTGACAGAGCTGATGTAACTGAGTCAGGTTTGTAGGCCTCCTTGCTCGCACACGCTTTTTCAGTTCTGCCCACAAATGTTGTATTGGATTGAGGTCAGGGCTTTGTGATGGCCACTCCAATACCTTGCCTTTGTTGTCCTTAAGCCATTTTGCCACAACTTTGTAAGTATGCTTGGGGTCATTGTCCATTTGGAAGACTCAATTGCGACCAAGCTTTAACTTCCTGACTGATATCTTGAGATGTTGCTTCAATATATCCACATAGTTTTCCAACCTCATGATGCCATCTATTTTTGTGAAGTGCACCAGTCCCTCCTGCAGCAAGGCACCCTGTTACGATAACTAGGAGTGGTGGGTGGAATCAGGCGCAGAGAGCAGGGTTCAGTCGTTTTGTCAAATTTATTCCCCAGCGCAACAAAACGGTTACGCCAACACACAGGGCGTATATAAGTTGCCAGTCCAAACAATAGGACAGAAATAGTCCGGCGAATAAGGATATGAACAAAATAACACCATCCAACACAAAGTAACAAAAAACAAGCTGCACAAATACCCAGCGGGCCTAGTGCCCTTAAATAACCTACAAACAAACCCTAATACAAAACAGGTGTACCCAATTAACCAATAACCAAAACAAACGGAAAGGGAATCGATGGCAGCTAATAGGCCGGCGACGACGACCGCCGAGCCCATCCCGAACAGGATGAGGCAACATCCTCGGCGAGGTTCGTGACACACCCCCACAACATGATGCTGCCACCCCGTGCTTCACGGTTGGGATGGTGTTCTTTGGCTTGCAAGCCTCCCCTTTTCCTCCAAGCATAACGATGGTCATTATGGCCAAACAGTTCTACTTAATTCATCAGACCAGAGGACATTTCTCCAAAAAGTACGATCTTTGTCCCCATTTGCAGTTGAAAACCGTAGTCTGGATTTTTATGGCAGTTTTGGAGCAGTGACTTCTTCCTTGCTGAGTGGCCTTTCAGGTTATGTCGATATAGGACTCGTTTTACTGTGGATATAGATACTTTTGTACCTGTTTCCTCCAGCATCTTCACAAGGACCTTTGCTGTTCTGGGATTGATTTGCACTTTTCACATCAAAGTACGTTCATCTCTAGGAGACAGAACGCGTCTCTTTCCTGAGCGGTATGACGGCTGCGTGGTCCCATGGTGTTTAACACGTTCCCCAAGGGCACCCCCCCACTCAAATCAAAAAGTGGCCCACAGAATGCAAAAATATTCTTAGAAATATTTCACCTCCACACATTATCAAGTCCAATAGCTCAAATGAAAGATAAACACCTTGTTCATCAACCCAGCGAGTCAGATTTCTAAAATGTTTTACGACGAAAACATAGCACATATGTATGTCAAACCACCACAAAGACACAGACGATATGTAGCCATTTTGTCAAACAAAAGATGCAATCACAAACGCAGGATAAAAAGAAAAATAATTCACTAACCTTTTGAAAATCTTCATCAGATGACAGTAATAGGACATGTTACACAGTACATTTATGTTTTTTTCAATAATATGCAATTTATATCCATAAATCTCCGTTTACATTGACGCCATGTTCAGAAAATGCTAAAAAATGTCCAGAGAAATTATAGATAGCTCCGCCAGATAACAGCAATACACATCATAAACTTTGACTAAATATACATGTTCTACACATAGTTAGAAAGATACACTGCTTCTTAATGCAATCGCTTTGTCACATTTCTTTTTAACATTACAGAAATCGTTCACTATTCAATAATCTGAGACGGCGCTCAGACATAAGCAATATTTCTCCGCTATGTTGGAGTCAACAGAAACACAAAATTACAACATAAATATTCCCTTACCTTTGATGGTCTTCGATCAGAATGTAGTGGAAGGAGTCATACTTTACCCAATACATCGTTTGGTTTCAAGTCGTGTGTCTTTGTATTAGCATCTGCTACCACTTTCAGCTGAAATGCATCCAAAATTACTTCTGGTCTCGTTGCGCATCAAAACTTCAAAATTACATATTATATGTTGACTAAACTGGTCAAACTAAGTGCAGAATCAAGCTTTAGGATGTTATAAACGTACAAAACAATTCTCAATTCAAACCGACAATCTGACTTCTTCTCATGCAAGTTGGAACAAAGGGAGCTCTGTGCCCAACGCGCACCTGAAAGCGCATGTATTTTCTCGCGACACTCGCTATTTTGCCTGCCAAAGGGTCAAAGCTTGCGGGATTTGCACAATTAAACGTAAGACCAAGAAACTGTTCCCAGATCCATAGCTGGTTGGGAAGGGTGGGGCGATGACGTCAAAGTTGGCCCAACTTTCTGGATGACAAAACTAGTTTGGGAGATTGGCTGCCCTGTGAGTTCTGCAATACATATAGACATAATTCAAACGGTTTTAGAAGCTTTAGAGTGTTTTCTATTACTATAATAATTATTATATGTATATATTAGCAATGTTGGACAGATTTGTTTTCCAGTTTACTATGGGCACGCAATTCATCCAAAGGGGACAGTATTGTCCCGAGCCTTAACAGGAACGTGCATACTATTGTTTGTACAGATGAATGTGGTACCTTCAGGCATCTCCTTTCTGAGTGGTATGACGGCTGTGTGGTCCCATGTTGTTTATACTTGCGTGCTAGTCTTTGTCCAGATGAATGTGGTACCTTCAGGCATCTCCTTCCTGAGTGGTATGACGGCTGTGTGGTCCCATGGTGTTTATACTTGCGTACTATTGTTTGTACAGATGAACGTGGTACCTTCAGGCATCTCCTTCCTGAGTGGTATGACGGCTGTGTGGTCCCATGGTGTTTATACTTGCGTACTATTGTTTGTACAGATGAACGTGGTACCTTCAGGCATCTCCTTCCTGAGTGGTATGACGGCTGTGTGGTCCCATGGTGTTTATACTTGCGTGCTAGTCTTTGTCCAGATGAACGTGGTACCTTCAGGCATCTCCTTCCTGAGTGGTATGACGGCTGTGTGGTCCCATGGTGTTTATACTTGCGTGCTAGTCTTTGTACAGATGAACGTGGTACCTTCAGGCATCTCCTTCCTGAGTGGTATGATGGCTGTGTGGTCCCATGGTGTTTATACTTGCGTGCTAGTCTTTGTCCAGATGAATGTGGTACCTTCAGGTGTTTGGAAATTGCTCCCAAGGATGAACCAGATTTATGGAGATTTACAAATTATTTTCAGAGGTCTTGGCTGATTTTTTTGATTTTCCCATAATGTCAAGCAAAGAGACACTGAATTTGAAGGTAGGCCTTGAAATACATCCACAGGTACACCTCCAATTGACTCCAATGATGTCAATTAGCCTATCAGAAGCTTCTAAAGCCATGACATAACTTTCTGGAATTTTACAAGCACAGTCAATTTAGTGTTTGTAATCTTCTGACCCACTGGAATTGTGATACAGTGAATTAGTGAAATAATCTGTCTGTAAACAATTGTTGGAAAAATTACTTTTGTCATGCAAAGTAGATGTCCTAACCGACTTGGCAAAACTATAGTTTGCTAACAAGAAATTTGTGGAGTGATTGAAAACGAGTTTTAATGACTCCAACCTAAGTGTATGTAAACTTCACACTTCAACTGTACATATCATACCCAGCAGAGGAGTCCCCTCAGAGCCTACCATTGACTATGTACATACCCAGCAGAGGAGTCCCCTCAGAGCCTACCATTGACTATGTACAGACCCAGCAGAGGAGTCCCCTCAGAGCCTACCATTGACTATGTTCATACCCAGCAGAGGAGTCCCCTCAGAGCCTACCATTGACTATGTACATACCCAGCAGAGGAGTCCCCTCAGAGCCTACCATTGACTATGTACATACCCAGCAGAGGAGTCCCCTCAGAGCCTACCATTGACTATGTTCATACCCAGCAGAGGAGTCCCCTCAGAGCCTACCATTGACTATGTTCATACCCAGCAGAGGAGTCCCCTCAGAGCCTACCATTGACTATGTTCATACCCAGCAGAGGAGTCCCCTCAGAGCCTACCATTAACTATGTACAGACCCAGGATGTAACAGAGCTATAGGTGTACCTACCATAGGAGTCCCCTCAGAGCCTACCATTGACTATGTACAGACCCAGGATGTAACAGAGCTATAGGTGTACCTACCATAGGAGTCCCCTCAGAGCCTACCATTGACTATGTACAGACTCAGCGTGCGACGTAGCTGCAGGAGTTGTGACCCGTTTTTTGGTTAGGTTGTCGTAGTTGAGTCTAGGGGGCATATGTGGGAGGGAATGCTGTCACCTCAGGCAGGTGTTTGTCCCCCTGTGTGCTGAGGGTGTCAGGTTCTTGTCCGGTTCTGGCATTTAGGTCGCCACAGACTAGTACATGTCCCTGGGCCTGGTAATGATTGACTTCCTCCTCCAGGATGGAGAAGCTGTCTTCATTTAAGTATGGGGATTCTAGTGGGGGGATATAGGTAGCACACAGGAGGACATTTTTCTCTGTTGGGATAATTTCGTTTTAATTTCTAGCCAAATGTAAAATGTTCCTGTTTTGACTAATTTAACAGAATGAGTTATGTCTGCTCTATACCAAATTAGCATACCCCCTGAGTCCCTTCCTTGTTTCACACCTGGTAGTGTGGTGGATGGGACTACCAGCTCTCTGTAACCTAGAGGACAACCAGTGGGTCCATCTCCTCTATACCACCCACCTGCTAGTGTGGTGGATGGGACTACCAGCTCTCTGTAACCTAGAGGGCAACCAGTGGGTCCATCTCTCTATACCACCCACCTGGTAGTGTGGTGGATGGGACTACCAGCTCTCTGTAACCTAGAGGGCAAGGTTTCTTGCAGGATGACAATGTCTGTAGTTATGATTCATTTAATGAAGTCCGGGTTCCTGCTCTTTAGGCCAAAGGCAGATGACCTCAGGCCTGGGATATTCCAGGATGAGATTCTGAAGGCATTGTGTTCCCTAAAGTGTCCAATGTTGTTAGTCGAGTGTTATGGCCTCAGATTCTAGCTGGATAATGTTGGAGAGGCTTCCATTCTAGAACACCCTCTGTGTTCTGTTAGACAGGTAACTCTTTATCCACATTATATCAGGGGGTGTAAAGCCATAACACATTCTAGAACACCCTCTGTGTTCTGTTAGACAGGTAACTCTTTATCCACAATATAGCAGGGGGTGTAAAGTCATAACACATTCTAGAACACCCTCTGTGTTCTGTTAGACAGGTAACTCTTTATCCACATTATAGCAGGGGGTGTAAAGCCATAACACATTCTAGAACACCCTCTGTGTTCTGTTAGACAGGTAACTCTTTATCCACAATATAGCAGGGGGTGTAAAGTCATAACACATTCTAGAACACCCTCTGTGTTCTGTTAGACAGGTAACTCTTTATCCACAATATAGCAGGGGGGTGTAAAGCCATAACACATTCTAGAACACCCTCTGTGTTCTGTTAGACAGGTAACTCTTTATCCACATTATAGCAGGGGTGTAAAGCCATAACACATTCTAGAACACCCTCTGTGTTCTGTTAGACAGGTAACTCTTTATCCACATTATAGCAGGGGTGTAAAGTCATAACACATTCTAGAACACCCTCTGTGTTCTGTTAGACAGGTAACTCTTTATCCACAATATAGCAGGGGGTGTAAAGCCATAACACATTCTAGAACACCCTCTGTGTTCTGATAGACAGGTAACTCTTTATCCACAATATAGTAGGGGGTGTAAAGCCATAACACATTCTAGAACACCCTCTGTGTTCTGTTAGACAGGTAACTCTTTATCCACATTATAGCAGGGGGTGTAAAGCCATAACACATTCTAGAACACCCTCTGTGTTCTGTTAGACAGGTAACTCTTTATCCACATTATAGCAGGGGGTGTAAAGCCATAACTCATTCTAAAACACCCTCTGTGTTCTGTTAGACAGGTAACTCTTTATCCACATTATAGCAGGGGTGTAAAGCCATAACACATTCTAGAACACCCTCTGTGTTCTGTTAGACAGGTAACTCTTTATCCACATTATAGCAGGGGGTGTAAACCGTGACACATTCTAGAACACCCTCTGTGTTCTGTTAGACAGGTAACTTTTTATCCACATTATAGCAGGGGGTGTAAAGCCATAACACATTCTAGAACACCCTCTGTGTTCTGTTAGACAGGTAACTCTTTATCCACATTATAGCAGGGGTGTAAAGTCATAACACATTCTAGAACACCCTCTGTGTTCTGTTAGACAGGTAACTCTTTATCCACATTATAGCAGGGGTGTAAAGTCATAACACATTCTAGAACACCCCCTGTGTTCTGTTAGACAGGTAACTCTTTATCCACATTATAGCAGGGGTGTAAAGCCATACAACATATGTTTTTCCAGCAGCAGACTATGATCAATAATGTCAAAAGCCACACTGAAGTCCCCTCCTGTGTGAGGTCTCTCTCTCTCTCTCCCTACGTCTCTTTCTGTCTCTGTCATAACTAGCACTTTCGATTTATGTTACGTTACACCTAACAAACACACACATTCACTCTAACACACCCCCGAGGCTGCAGAACAATGTTTACCAAGTCAGCATTTCCATCTTTCAAAGAAGACAAGAGAAGAAGAGACGAATAGCATGAGGTCAGCAACTGTAGGTCTGGTTCCACACACACATACTCTGTTTACTGAGTGTGTAGTAGAAGATGTCTGCCCTGAGGGCTTCCTTCATATCTTCAAGCTTTTCTGTGGTTGACACACCCGATATATACACAATACATTTATAAACTAAATAGAATACAGAATACATTAAATTCACTTAATCGAACCACGAAACTCCAGTTAGATCCAATTTGTACATATTGCTTACACTAATTCAATCGCTTTCAATTCAATAAAATAAAAATAAGTAAAATTAAGAAATTCAAATATACGCATGGGGATGTGTGAAACGTACTCCTCAGTTTAAATGGTCCCCTCTGGCGCCAATGAATAGCTAATGTTGTGGTGTGGCGCCGACTGGAAAGACGCTATGGGAGGATGGTCACGTGTGCCAGCGTTGTAGCCTCGGTGTCAGCTGCATCAGCAGGAAGTGGTACTCACTAAGCAGGCAGCGGTTAAACACACAGAGACTATTAACGTTTCTCTCCACTCTCTCTGGGTGCGTATACACCTGCACCATGTGTCCCGCTCAGCAGACACCAGCACATGGTCATTATGAACATGGCCTGTACACTGTCCTGTACTATACCATAGTGTACTGTACTATACTGTACTATACCACACTGTCCTGTACTATACCATAGTGTACTGTGCTATACTGTACTATACACACTGTACTGTACTATACCATAGTGTACTGTACTATACTGTACTATACCACACTGTACTGTACTATACCATAGTGTACTGTACTATACTGTACTATACCATAGTGTACTGTACTATACTGTACTATACCACACTGTCCTGTACTATACCATAGTGTACTGTACTATACTGTACTATACCACACTGTCCTGTACTATACCATGGTGTACTGTACTATACTGTACTATACCACACTGTACTGTACTATACCATAGTGTACTGTACTATACTGTACTATACCACACTGTACTGTACTATACCATAGTGTACTGTACTATACTGTACTATACCATAGTGTACTGTACTATACTGTACTATACCACACTGTCCTGTACTATACCATAGTGTACTGTACTATACTGTACTATACCATGGTGTACTGTACTATACTATATTGTACCATACTATACTATACTATACTGTACTGCCCAATACTATACTGCACTATACTGTACTGTACTGTACTATACTGTACTACACTATACTACACTATACTATACTGCACTATACTATAAAATACTGTACTGTACTTTACTATACTGTACTATACACTGTACTGTACTATACCATAGTCTACTGTACTATACTGTACTATACTGTACTATACTGTACTATACCATAGTGTACTGTACTATACTATATTGTACCATACTATACTATACTATACCCGTACTGCCCAATACTATACTGCAATATACTGTACTGTACTGTACTATACTGTACTACACTATACTGCACTATACTATACTGCACTATACTATACCATACTGTACTGTACTGTACTATACTGTACTATGCCACACTGTACTGTACTATACCATAGTGTGCTGTGCTATACTGTACTATACTGTGCTATACCGCACTGTACTGTACTATACTATACTGTACTATACTGTACTGTACTGTACCATGCTATACCATAGTGTACTGTACTATACTGTACTATACTGTACTATACTGTACTATACCACACTGTCCTGTACTATACTGTACTGTACTGTACTGTACTGTACTGTACTATACTATACTGTACTGTGCTGTACTATACTGTACTATGCCACACTGTACTGTACTATGCCGTGGTGTACTGTACTATACTGTACTATACTGTACTATACCACACTGTCCTGTACTATACCATAGTGTACTGTGCTATACTGTACTATACCATAGTGTACTGTACTATACTATATTGTACCATACTATACTATACCGTGCTGCCCAATACTATACTGTCCTGTACTGTACTATACTGTACTACACTATACTACACTATACTATACTGCACTATACTATAAAATACTGTACTGTACTGTGCTATACTGTACTATACCACACTGTACTGTACTATACCATAGTCTACTGTACTATACTGTACTATACTGTGCTATACTGTACTATACCATAGTGTACTGTACTATACTATATTGTACCATACTATACTATACTATACCGTGCTGCCCAATACTATACTGCAATATACTGTACTGTACTATACTGTACTACACTATACTGCACTATACTATACTGCACTATACTATACCATACTGTACTGTACTGTACTATACTGTACTATGCCACACTGTACTGTACTATACCATAGTGTGCTGTGCTATACTGTACTATACTGTACTATACCGCACTGTACTGTACTATACTATACTGTACTATACTGTACTGTACTGTACCATGCTATACCATGGTGTACTGTACTATGCTGTGCTATACTGTACTATACTGTGCTATACCACTGTCCTGTACTATGCTATACTATACTGTGCTGTGCTGTACTATGCTGTACTATACTATACTGTACTGTACTATACTGTACTATGCCACACTGTACTGTACTATGCCGTGGTGTACTGTACTATACTGTACTATACTGTACTATACCACACGGTGCTGTACTGTACTGTACTGTGCTGTGCTGTGCTGTACTGTGCTGTACCATGCTATACCATAGTGTGCTGTGCTATACTATACTGTACTATACTGTACTATACTGTACTATACTGAACTATGCTGTACTATACTGTACTATACCACACTGTACTATACTATACCATAGTGTACTATACTATACTGTACTAATCTATATTGTACCATACTATACTATACTATACCGTACTGCCCAATACTATACTGCACTATACTGTACTGTACTATACTGTACTACACTATGCTGCTATACTGCATATACTATACCATACTGTGCTGTGCTGTGCTATGCTGTACTATACCACACTGTACTGTACTATACCATAGTGTGCTGTGCTATACTGTACTATACTGTGCTATACCACACTGTACTGTACTATGCTATGCTATACTGTACTGTACCATGCTATACCATAGTGTACTGTACTATACTGTACTATGCTGTGCTATACTGTACTATGCTGTGCTATACCACACTGTACTGTACTATACTATGCTGTAGCTGTACTGTACTGTGCTATACTGTACTATGCTATGCTATGCTATGCTGTACTGTACTATGCTGTACTATACTGAACTATACTGTACTATACCACACTGTACTGTACTATACTATACCATAGTGTACTGTCCTATACTGTACTATACTGTACTATACTATACTGTACCATACTGTACTGTACTGTACTATGCTGTGCTATGCTATACTGCACTATACTATGCCATACTGTGCTGTGCTATACTGCGCCTATGCTATACCATACTGTGCTGTACTGTACTATACTGCACTATACTGTACTGTACTGTACTGTACTATACTGCACTATACTGTACTGTACTGCACTGTACTATACTATGCTATGCTGTGCTATGATGTACGGTGCTGTGCTATGCTACACTATGCTGTGCTGTGCTGTGCTATGCTGTACTATGCTATGCTGCTATGCTGCACTGTACTGTGCTATGCTGTAATATGCTATACTGCACTGTACTGTACTATGCTGTACTATACTATGCTGCACTATACTATACCATGCTGTACTGTACTGTACTATACTGTACTGTACTATACCATACTGTATACTATACTATGCTATGCTATGCTACACTATACTATACTGTACTGTACTGTACTCTATACTGTAATATACTATGCTATGCTATGCTATACCCGTACTGTGCTGTACTATACTATGCTGTGCTGTGCTATACTATACTATGGTATACCATACTGTACTGTTCTGCACTGTACTATACTGTACTATGCTGTACTATCCTATACTATACTATGCTATACTGTACTATACTATACTATTCTGTACTATACTATGATATGCTATACTTTACTAGCTGTACATAGTCTATTGGTAAATAGCCCACCCATTTTCACCTACCTCATCCCCATATTGTTTTTATTTATTTACTTTTCTGCTCTTTTGCACACCAGTATCTCTACCTGTACATCTGATCATTTATCACTCCAGTGCTAATCTGCAAGGTTGTAATTATTCGCCTACCTCCTCATGCCTTTTGCACACAATGTATATAGACTCTCTTTTTTTCTACTGTGTTATTGACTTGTTAATTGTTTACTCCATGTGTAACTCTGTGTTGTCTGTTCACACTGCTATGCTTTATCTTGGCCAGATCGCAGTTGCAAATGAGAACTTGTTCTCAACTAGCCTACCTGGTTAAATAAAGGTGAAATAAGAAATAAAATAAAAAACTATACCGTACTGTGCTGTACTATACTATACTATCTTATGCTGTAACGTGCTGCACTATACTGTACTGTACTGTACTGTACTATACAATACTATATCATACTATACTGCAATGTACCATACTATACTATACTACACTGTACTATACTATACCATACTGTACTGTACTGTACTATACTATATGGTACTTTGCTATACTATACTGTACCATACTATACTATACTGTACTGTACTGTACTGTACAATACTATACTGCACTATACTGTACGGTACTGTACTGTACTATACTGTACTGTACTATACTGTACCATACTATACCATACTGTACTGTACGATACTGTACAATGCTATACTATACTGTACTATACTATATACTATACCGTACTATACTGTGCTATACTGTACTATGCAATACTATACTATACTATGACATACTGTGCTGTACTATACAATACTATCGTATACCATACTGTACTGTTCTGTGCTGTACTATACGGTACTATACTACACTATACTATACAGTACTATACTACACTACACTATACTATACTGTGCTGTACTGTACTATACGTTACTATACTACACTATACTATACAGTACTATACTACGCTATACTATACTATACTGTGCTGTACTGTGTTGTACTGTACTGTGCGGTACTATTCTATACAATACTATATACCATACTGCACTGTGCTGTACTATTCTATACAATACTATACCATACTGTACTGTGCTGTACTGTACTATTCTATACAATACTATACCATACTGCACTGTGCTGTACTGTACTATACGGTACTATACGCTATACTATACTGTGCTGTGCTGTACTGTGCTGTGCTGTACTGTGCTGTACTGTACTATACGGTACTATACTACACTATACTGTGCTGTGCTGTGCTGTACTGTGCTGTGCTGTGCTGTGCTGTGCTGCGCTCGCTGGGCTGCGCTGAACACGCTGTGCTGTGCTGTGCTGTGCTGAAGCTGCGCTGTGCTGTGCTGTGCTGTACTGTGCTGTGCTGTGCTGTAATGTGCTGTGCTGTGCTGTGCTGTGCTGTAATGTGCAATGTAATGTGCTGTGCTGTGCTGTGCTGTACTGTGCTGTACTGTGCTGTGCTGTGCTGTGCTGTACTGTGCTGTAATGTGCTGTGCTGTGTACTGTGCTGTAATGTGCTGTGCTGTGCTGTGCTGTGCTGTGCTGTAATGTACTGTGCTGTGCTGTACTGTACTGTGCTGTGCTGTGCTGTGCTGTGCTGTGCTGTACTGTGCTGTGCTGTGCTGTGCTTTGTGCTGTACCGATGTGCTGTGTTGTGCTGTAATGTGCTGTGCTGTGCTGTACTGTGCCATGCTACTGTGCTGTTAATGTACTGTGCTGTGCTGTGCTGTACTGTGCTGTACTGTGCTGTACTGTGCTGTGCTGTACTGTGCTGTGCTGTGCTGTGCTGTACTGTGCTGTAATGTGCTGTGCTCTGCCATTAACAATGACTGTGCTGTACTGTGCTGTGCTGTGCTGTGCTGTGCTGTACTGTACTGTACTGTGCTGTAATGTACTGCTGTGTACTGTGCTGTGCTGTGCTGTGCTGTGCTGTGCTGTGCTGTACTGTGCTGTGCTGTGCTGTACTGTGCTGTACTGTGCTGTACTGTGCTGTGCTGTGCTGTGCTGTACTGTACTGTGCTGTGCTGTGCTGTGCTGTGCTGTACTGTGCTGTACTGTGCTGTGCTGTGCTACTATGCTGTACTGTGCTGTGCTGTACTGTGCTGTACTGTGCTGACAACTGTGCTGTACTGTACTGTACTGTGCTGTGCTGTACTGTACTGTGCTGTGCTGTACTGTGCTGTACTGTACTGTGCTGTACTGTGCTGTTCTGTGCTGTGCTGTGCTGTGCTGTGCTGTGCTGTACTGTGCTGTTCTGTGCTGTGCTGTGCTGTGCTGTACTGTGCTGTTCTGTGCTGTGCTGTACTGTGCTGTTCTGTGCTGTGCTGTACTGTGCTGTAATGTACTGTACTGTGCTGTACTGTACTGTGCTGTTCTGTGCTGTGCTGTACTGTGCTGTTCTGTGCTGTGCTGTACTGTGCTGTAATGTACTGTACTGTGCTGTACTGTACTGTGCTGTACTGTGCTGTGCTGTGCTGTACTGTGCTGTTCTGTGCTGTGCTGTACTGTGCTGTTCTGTGCTGTGCTGTACTGTGCTGTAATGTACTGTACTGTGCTGTACTGTACTGTGCTGTACTGTGCTGTAATGTACTGTACTGTGCTGTACTGTACTGTGCTGTACTGTGCTGTGCTGTGCTGTGCTTTTGTACTGTGCTGTGCTGTGCTGTACTGTGCTGTACTGTGCTGTACTGTGCTGTGCTGTACTGTGCTGTACTGTGCTGTACTGTGCTGTGCTGTACTGTGTTGTGCTGTACTGTACTGTGCTGTGCTGTGCTGTGCTGTACTGAAAATACATCCTGGTGTCATAGACTAGATTTAACATAGTTAACTAAAATCTGGGACACTGAATTGAGTAGGATATGTTACGTTTGTTACATGAGACAGAAGTTGTATAAAGAGAACGTCTAGTGACCCAAAGTTTCCAATCTCGTCACCGACTATTACTTGAGCATTTTAGTTTATTTAACCCTAACCCTGACCTAACCCTGACCTAACCCTGACCCTGACCCTAACTCTAACTCCTAACTCCGACCCTGACCCTGACCCTGACCCTAACTCCTAACTCCAACCCTGACCTGACCCTAACCTAACCCTGACCCTGACCCTGACCCTAACTCCTAACTCCGACCTGACCCTGACCTAACCCTAACCCTAACGCTAACGCTAACCTGACCCTGACCTAACCCTAACGCTAACCCCTAACCCTAACCCTGACCTAACCCCTAACCCTGACCCTAACCCTAACGCTAACCTAACCCTGACCTAACCTAAGCTAACCCTAACCCTGACCTAACCCTAACCCTAACCCTAACCTTGACCCTTTAACCTAACTCCTAAGTCCTAACTCCTAAGTCCTAACCTGACCTAACTCTAACTCCTAACCCTGACCCTGACCCTAACCCTGACCCTAACCTTGACCCTTTAACCTAACTCCTAACTCCTAACTCCTAAATCCTAATCCTAACCTAACCTTAACCCTTTAACCCTAACTCCTAACCCTGACCCTAACTCCTAAATCCTAACTCCTAACCTAACTCTAACCCTGACCTAACTCCTAAATCTAACTCCTAACTCCTAAGTCCTAACCTAACCCTAACTCCTAACTCCTAACTCCTAAGTCCTAATCCTAACCCTAACTTGAACCCTTTAACCTAAAACCTAACTCCTAACCCTGACCTAACTCCTAAATCCTAACTTCTAACCCTAACCCTTTAACCTAAAACCTAACCTAAACTCTAACTCCTATGTCCAACCTAACCCTAACCCTGACCTAACTCCTAAACATAACCCTTTAACTAACTCCTCACTCCTAACTCCTAACCCTAACTCCTAACTTGAACTCCTAACTCCTAACCCAAATCCTTTAACCTAACTCTAACTCTAACCTAACCCTTTAACCTAACTCAATAACTCCTAACTCCTAACCCTTTAACCTCACTCCTAACTCCTAACCCTAACTCCTAACCCGAACTCCTAACTCCTAACCCTAACTCTAACCCTTTAACCTAACTCCTAACTCCTAACTCTAACCTTAACCCTTTAACCTAACTCCAAACTCCTAACCTTAACCCTTTAATTAATCTAACTCCTAACTCCTAACCTTAACCCTTTAATTAATCTAACTCCTAACTCCTAACCCTAACCCTTTAACCTAACTCCTAACTATAACCTTAAACCTTAACTCCTAGCCAGTGGTGTAAAGTACTTAAGTAAATATACATTAAAATACTACTTTAACCTAACTCCTAACTATAACCTTAAACCCTAACTCCTAGCCAGTGGTGTAAAGGACTTAAGTAAATATACATTAAAATACTACTTTAACCTAACTCCTAACTATAACCTTAAACCCTAACTCCTAGCCAGTGGTGTAAAGGACTTAAGTAAATATACATTAAAATACTACTTAAGTCGTTTTTGAGGTATCTGTATTTTACTTTACTATTAATATTTTTGACTACTTTTACTTCACTACATTCCTAAAGAAAATAATGTACTTTTTACTCCATATATTTTCCCTGACACCCAAAAGTACTCATTACAATTTGAATGGTTAGCAGGACAGGAAAATGGTCCAATTCACACACTAATCAAGAGAACATCTCTGGTCATCCCTACTGCCTCTGATCTGGAGGACTCACTAAACAGAGAACATCCCTGGTCATCCCTACTGTCTCTGATCTGGAGGACTCACTAAACAGAGAACATCCCTGGTCATCCCTACTGTCTCTGATCTGGAGGACTCACTGAACAGAGAACATCTC
>NW_027012808.1:0-18177 GCF_036934945.1 Oncorhynchus masou masou
CAAAAGGGCTTATCTGTCAGGATTTGGCCAGGGTTGTTCCGGGTTTTTGTCAGTAGATGTCCCCATTGTGCTTTTTTGTCCCTGTGTTTTTCCCTTGATCCCCATTATTGTTTGCACCTGTCTCGTTTTCCCTGATTGTATTTAAACCTTTGTTTCCCTCAGTTCTGTGCTCTGTGTTTTGTATGTTAGCACCCTGCCCTAGTGTTCTGTGTGCTCTTGTCGATTCGGGTGACGTTCTTGTGGTATTCTGTTTTTTGTTTTTGTTTATTTTTTGGTGAGTTTCTTTTGAGGTCTTTTGTGTTTTTCCTACCACCCTTTTTGGATTTGCCATTTTTTGTATTTTAGGATTTTTCTTTATTAAATTCACCGTCTTAAGTACTGCTGTGTCTGCCTCATCTCTGGGTTCTGCTGACTATTCTGGCTCAGTTGGTTAAGTGACTGTTTCACTCCGGAGACCCAGGTTCGAAACCGGGTCCTGACAGAAACACAGAGCCAAAATGAACCCAGGCAGCCAGTTCCTCAGGGACCTTTTGCCACGCTGTCCCACCACCAGAGACTCTGTCCAACGCCACGGCCGCCCCTGGTTCAGCAAGAGGCCTTAATGGCTAGACATTCTCATCTTCTGTCGGAGATGCTGACTTCCATAAAGCAGATATCTGATCGATCACCCCGCAACGGTTCCCGTCCCAGTACCTCAGGTTCACGTACCCATGGCAGTTAACCCCTGGCTGAACCTCGTCTTCCACCTCCCCAACGGTTCTCAGGTGATCCAAGTGCTTGTAAAGGTTTTCTCACTCAATGTTCTCTCTCCTTTGAGCTGCAACCTTCGCTGTTTCCCACCGACCGGTCTAAGATCGCATATATCATTACCCTGCTGTCGGAAAGCCCTGGCCTGGGCTACTGCTGTGTGGGATGCCCATAGTTCCTGCTGTGCCAGCTACTCTGCCTTTGCTGAGGAATTCAAACGAGTGTTTCAAGGCCCAAGCAGTGGTTCTGACTCAGCCAAACAGCTCCTGACTCTCCATCAAGGTTGGCGCAGCGTGACGGACTATGCCATCCAGTTCCGCACGGTGGCAGCAGCGAGTGGCTGGAACAACGAGGCGCTCACGGTGTGCTTTCTGAAAGGCCTTTCCGACACTATCCAAGATGAACTGGCCACTCGGGAACCACCGGACAATCTCGAGTCCCTGATCAAGTTGGCCTCACGCATTGACCAGCGTCTGAGAGAGAGAGAACTCAACCGTAGACCTCTAGCCCCTATCAGTCCCAGCTCCGAGTCCCCACCTTTATCATCGCTGGCTCCACCGAACCCATGCAGATTGGACGCATCTCCCAGGCTGAGAGAGACCGCCGGATGAGGGAGCGACGCTGTCATATTGCGGCAAACCGGGCCATTTCCGTTCCACGTGTCCCGGGCTCCAGGGAAACGCTCTGTCCCGTACAGACCGGGGGAACTGTAACGGAAACATAACCTCCTCCCATCCGTCCAACTCCCGTCTGCTCATTCCAGTCACCCTCTCCTGGGACAACCACAAGCTTCACCTTCAAGCCTTGGTAGACTCTGGAGCCGCAGGTAACTTCATGGATGGTGTCTGGGCGAAGGAGAATGGCGTTCCCTCTGAACCTCTAAGTGACCCCATGAGGGTTACTACATTGGATGGAAGCCCTTTGGGATCTGGACTTGTCACTCATGTCACTACCTCCTTGAGACTTTCAGTTTCACAACACCAGGAATTGATGAACTTTCATTTGATCTCCTGTTCCGAGTTCCCTCTCGTCCTTGGATACCCCTGGCTTCACAGCCATAACCCTCACATCGACTGGTCTGTGGGCACTATCAAGCAGTGGGGTCCTACGTGCCAAGCTACTTGTATTTTCCAGAATTCCCGAGTTCTACTCCCGAGTCTTTAGAATCCATCGACCTGACCCGAGTTCCCGAGTGTTACCATGACCTCAAACTGGTGTTTAGCAAACAGAGGGCCACCATGCTACCACCCCATAGATCTTACGATTGCCCCATCGACCTGTTTCCGGGCACTTGCCCCCCAGGGGTCGGATCTTTTCCCTATCTCCACCCGAACGAGCTGCTATGGATACCTACATCAAGGACTCTCTGGAAGCAGGCCTCATGCGTCCATCAACCTCCCCGGCGGGGAGCAGGGTTTTTCTTTGTGGCCAAGAAAGATGGTGGATTACGTCCTTGCATCGACTACCGGGGACTCAATGCCATAACCGTCCGTAACCGTTACCCGCTACCCCTTATGGCCACAGCCTTCGAGCTGCTCCAGGAAGCAGTTGTTTTCACTAAGCTTGACCTGCGGAACGCATACCATCTTGTGCGGATCAGACCTGGTGACGAGTGGAAGACCGCTTTCAACACGCCTACTGGTCACTATGAATACTTGGTGATGCCCTTCGGCCTGACCAACGCCCCAGCGGTGTTCCAAGCGCTCATAAACGATGTGCTTAGGGATATGCTTAACATATTTGTGTTCGTTTACTTGGATGACATCCTCATCTTTTCGAGCTCCCTTCAAGAACACACTAAGCATGTCAGACAAGTACTCAAACGCCTCTGGACAGCCATCTGTACGTTAAGCCGGAAAAATGTGAATTCCATTCATCCAGTACAATTCCTGGATTTGTAGTGGAACCCCGGTCGAGTCCAAATGGACCTAGGAAGGTAGGGCGGTAGCGGATTGGCCCACCCCCAAATCCGTTAAGGATGTTCAGCGTTTCCTGGGCTTCACAAACTTTTACCGCAAGTTCATCAAGAACTTCAGTTTGGTGGCAGCTCCTCTCTCAGCTTTAACCAAAGGTGGCAATGCAAGGTTTGTGGGGGAAGAGAAGCTGAGACGGCCTTCCAAGGACTCAAGCAGCGCGTCCCTCTCTGCTCCCATCCTGATACTACCGACTACGGATGAACCATTTGTGGTGGAGGTAGGCATCAGAGGTTGGTGTTGGAGCTGTCCTGTCTCAGAGGGGTGAAGACAAGAAGCTTCATCCGTGCGCTTTCTTCTCACACCCGGCTTACCCCGACTGAGAGGAACTACGATGTGGGGGATCGTGAACTCCTAGCGGTTAAGATGGCATTGAAGGAATGGAGACACTGGCTCGAGGGGGCTTCTCACCGTTTCAAGTGCTTACGGACCACAAAAATCTGGAGTATATCCAGCAGGCGAAGCGATTGAACTCTAGACAAGCTAGATGGTCTCTTTTCTTCAATCGATTCCAGTTTATCCTCACCTATCGGCCCGGTCGAAGAATCTCAAACCGGATGCCCTGTCCCGAGTCTACGCTCCTGCCATTCGAGATGACACGGACATGCCTGTCCTTCCTGCTGCTAAGATTGTGGCTCCGATCTCGTGGCAAGTTGAGGATACCGTGAGACGTGCTCAAGCTAGCGAACCGGACCCTAAAGGAGGCCCTGCCAATCGGTTGTTGTCCCCAAGGCAGTGAGGACTCAGGTCCTTCTGTGGGGGCACTCCCTCTCGCCTCACCTGTCATCCGGGCGTAGGTCGCACCTTGAGTTCATCAGCGTAAGTTCTGGTGGCCTACCATAAGAAGACGTTGCCACTTTCGTCAATGCCTGCCCCGTGTGCTGCCAGGGCAAATCTTCTCACCTCCGCCCTCAAGGACTCCTTCACCCTTTACCTGTTCCCCACAGACCCTGGTCCCATATCTCATTGGACTTTATTACTGGACTTCCTCCATCCCATGGCAATACTACTATCCTAGTCATAATCGACAGGTTTTCAAGCGGCCAGGTTCGTCCCTCTGACTAAGTTACCTTCTGCCAAGGGAAACGGCTGAGTTGGTAATTAATCATGTGTTCGAGTCTTCGGCATTCCTCAAGATGTGGTTTCTGACAGAGGTCCCAGTTCGCCTCAAGGTTTTGGAAGGCCTTCTGCCAACTCATGGGGCTTCTGCCAGTCTATCTTCAGGGTACCATCCGGAGTCCAACGGCCAAACAGAGAGGATGAATCAAGAGCTGGAAACCACCCTCCGATGTATGACTCGTGACAACCCGTCCACATGGTCATCCTTTATTGTTTGGGCCGAATACGCGCACAGCACCTTGCGCTCCTCCTCCACTGGTATGTCCCCGCCGAGTGTCAGTTTGGCTATGCTCCTCCATTGTTCCCGGACCAGGAGGCAGAAGTCAGAGTGCCTTCAGCCTTGAGGTTCGTCAGACGCTGTCGGCTTATGTGGAGGAAGACCCGTCTTAATCTGATGCGTTCCTCACAGAGGTATCAACAACAAGCCAACAGACGTCGCCGTCCCGGGCCTACCCTGCGCCCCGGCCAGAGAGTCTGGCTTTCCACAAGAGACTTACCTCTACGGGTGGAGTCTCGCAAGCTGTCCCAAAAATACATCGGTCCCTTCAAGGTTGCCAGGAGAGTTAACCCAGTTTCTTATCGCCTACACTTACCCAGATCCCTTAAGATTAATCCCACATTTCATGTGTCATTGTTAAAACCTGTTGTTTTCTCCCTTGTCCCGGCAGACAGACCTCCCCCTCCGCCTCGTGTCATTGGAGGCCAGCCGGCTTATACCGTCCACCGGATACTGGATTCCCGCCGGGTGCAGCGGTCCTGGCAGTATCTGGTGGACTGGGAAGGCTACGGTCCTGAGGAGCGCTCCTGGGTTCCTGCCAAAGACATCCTGGACCCTGACCTCATTCGTCAGTTCAGGGTCCTCCACCCTGAGAGAGCTGGTAGGAACGTCAGGAGCCGTTCCTAGGGGGGGGGATTCTGTCAGGATTTGGCCAGGGTTGTTCCGGGTTTTTGTCAGTAGATGTCCCCATTGTGCTTTTTGTCCCTGTGTTTTTCCCTTGATCCCCATTATTGTTTGCACCTGTGTCTCGTTTCCCCTGATTGTATTTAAACCCTTTGTTTCCCTCAGTTCTGTGCTCTGTGTTTGTATGTTAGCACCCTGCCCTAGTGTTCTGTGTGCTCTTGTCGATTCCGGGTGAAGTTCTTGTGGTATTCTGTTTTTTGTTTTTGTTTATTTTTGGTGAGTTTCTTTTGAGGTCTTTTTGTTTTTTTCCTACCACCTTTTGGATTTGCCATTTTTGTATTTTAGGATTTTTTCTTTATTAAATTCACCGTCTTATACTGCTGTGTCTGCCTCATCTTCTGGGTTCTGCTGACTATTCGTGGCTCAGTTGGTTAGTGACTGTTTCTCCTCCGAGACCCAGGTTCAAAACCGGGTCCTGACATTATCTAGAAGAAAGTCCTAAAGGACTTACCGAGTAGACAGGGGTTGGACCACTCAACCATGGGAGTTCATTCACATGCAATTTGGAGGATTATTGTCAGGTGTGATTGTCAGTTCCGTGTTGTTTCAAAAAGAAAATGTGTAAAGTTGTTTCTGTGTTAGTACTACTGCTATGACAGAGACATACACAAACACCAAGCACTGGCCAGTGGCAGGCGACTGAAAAGTTGGTGGTCTGTCCTCTTGGATCAGGTTTGAGTGTGGACGACTGTATATGTCCTTACATTTGTGTTTGATTGTGTAGGGATCCCGATTTAACACTGTGGGGCCCAGCACTTAGGCTTTCAGCTTGCACTAGTCTCCTTTTATGTGGATGTCGCTGAGTGGACATGGTCCCCCCAGAGAACACACCAGATCAGGCTTCAGTACACAGCCCTTCGAGGAGCAGAATGGTAGATGAGTAACTCAGCTGGAGATAACCAACTGGCATAATCAAGGTGTTGACAGACACCTCAAGGTCACAAGGGCAGTTTCACACCTCTGGGAGGACACATGGACAGTATCAGTGTGATAGCTGTGAAAGTGGCCGTTTATGGATTAGTGACCGACCTGGAGCTGATCTGGCCACCTCTGGTTTGACCTACTAATGAGAGATATAATGAAATGGTTTCAGTGTCTTCAGAGAGGAAAATGTGATATTGCGGTAAGTTAGGTCTTTTACGAGGAATCACGACCACAGGGCATGAAAGAATCCCAAGCCCCAGGAAAATGAACTTGGTTATTACTGCATTGTCGAACTAGAAGCACAAGCATTTCGCTAAACTCGCATTAACATCTGCTAACCATGTGTATGTGACAAATAAATTTGATTTGATTTGAACTGTTTTGTGTTGTTTAAGATCATATCTAAGAGAAGGGCTGTGTGTTGATGTCTGTAGGTCTAGGGAAATCACCTATATCTAAAAAAAGAAAATTGGACAGGACGGTTAGGCATGTTTTCGGACACTTCTCCTCAGACACCCAGAAGAGAACAACAGAAACAGAATATTCCTACCAGCAAACACACAACTTGGCACGGGCAGGACAGAGTGAGGAACACAAAGACGTCTGATAGGAAAACTCAATAAGTGTCGGTTTTGTCTGCGATATCCACAGGGTGAAAACAATGGGCGGGAGGGTGTCAGGTGAACAGAAATTATAGTTAAGGGGACCAAAGTCGATACACATTCTCAGAAGTGAAGGGCTTTTTTTCTGTAATGTAATATTCTAAATCTGGCCTAGTTTTTATCAACATAATCTCTGTCCCTTTGTGTAGGGGAATGGTGGATGGACAGTTGGCTGGGTAGTACTGGAATAGTGTGATAGGGATGTCCTGCGGCCATAGAGGCAATAGGTTGAGGTGGCTGAATGATACTGGTAGTAATAATAGTACTGAGGTAGCTGTTGTTACCAAGCAAATGGTTGCAAAGTTACAGTAGAATAGACTCCTGTGTGAACCGTCCCTCTTATGTTCATCTTAACACACACCGGCCTCTGGAATATGGGGGGCAATTTTGCGACACCAAAATGTTATCTTTTAAAACATTTGACATTTGCAAAATAACTGTTTGTAAATAATTTAATTTAAAATAAAATGATCAGATTCAGTCAAATTTCTCTAATACAACAATCTTCTAAAAACTTCAACATCTGGAAAGCATGTTTTCATCACTAAAAGACATTCAGAAGTTTTTCTAATTGTAAATTGATGATGTAATGATGGTCACATGACATGAACCAACAAATAGTTGTTTGATTCCTTTAGGATTCCTTTTCTTTGCATAATACTTTGACATGACTATTACAGTGCGGGTTAAGTGGGAAAGGGGGATACCTAGTCAGTTGTCCAACTGAATGTATTCAACTGAAATGTGACTTCCGCATTTAACCCATTTTTACCTCAGAATTCCTCAGTAAATACCAGGTAACATGACTGGTACCCATTGATGTTGAAAGAATGTTCTCCTATCTCCATGTGGCAGCCTCACCTTGTTGGCCCTGTGCCTGCTTGCTCTGCCTCGGTCCTGGGGGGGTTGAGAGCTGGGGGAAGTGTCCGCTGGAAAAACACATTGCTGGGCAGTAGAGGTGAGTCTGACTGGGTAGAGCTCCTTCTGTGGTGGGAGACAGACAGCACCTGCTGCTCTCACACTGTGAGTGAGTGAGTGAGTGAGTGAGAGAACATAGTGTCGGAGTAGACAACACTGGGTGGGATGCATCTCAGCTGTTCTTCTCCTTGGTCTTTGATTTCTGCATAGTGCATCTTTAAATTGTGAAGTGATAATGAAATTAATAAAGTAGTCATGATGAGGCCCAGTCATGACAGTGTCATATGGGCAGAGGTGGATTGGTTGCTGGTCCTTACATGGAGATCTGTAGCTTGGGTTCTTGTATGAGTGCTGCAATGCTGGAGGACTGGAGTGGGTGAGATCGGAGGTCTCCAGAGAACATTTCTCGGATTGTAAAATGAATAGAGAAACAAGCACAACTACCTTCAGGACCACCGAAGATAACTTTCTGCAAACTGAATGACCAAAATCTGACTCAACTAATTTAATATTTTGTTAAACATATAATGTGAGAATCACTGTTGTTTTTCCAACTGTTCCCTGTATTTTACACCCATTAGCAGAAAGTCAATACTAGGACCACCAACCTGTATTGCAGTGTTTTTTTGCTCTGGGTTTTCCCTGGTCTGTCCGTAGGAGTAGAGCTTGCTGCTCCCTCTCCACCTAGTGGTGTACTGTGGAATGGCAGCATGTTCTCAAAAGAAGGAGTCCGACTCCGCCCATAACACAAGAGAGAGGTCCAAGCTCCTCCTCTGGTTCCCTCCTCATTCTAAGCATCTCTCTTTATCTCTTATCTTAACATGTATGGACCAATAACTTAATTGAGCATCTGACCAAAAACGTAAGACTTTAGTTCTGGCTTAACGAGAATTACATTTACAATGACTAACATTACATGCTAATATAAGCAATATCTCAGTACATGCTAAGCAAACTAAACTAAATTACACAGTGGCACTAGAAGGCATCAACAGCTTGGTTTAAGCTCTCTGTCCTGTCTGTTCTGTCTGTATCTGGAGGTAAGGTAGTTCCATCCTCTGGGAGAGGTGGAGCAGCTGGACCAGACCCTCTTCCAGGTTCCTCTCCTCAGTTGGGACACCTCCGACTGTATGGCCTGCATCGCCTCACTGGAGAGACACCACGAGAGTGAGGGTTGGTCAACTCAAAAACATTAGGGTTTGGTCACAATGATGTTAAGCCTTATTACCTGGGAGCCAGTAATGGTTATCATTTTCATAAGGTCAAGTTTACTCTTGAGTTGAATACTCAGTGTTTTTAGACGAACCTTTGCCCAGATGTACTGCCTCTACAGGAAAACATCAACACTTCCACTAGGACCACAGCAGAAGCTGTGAATCTTCACCACTCACCATGACGATTTAACAGGAACCTCTGACTAGGTCTGGTCAGTCAGTAGTCCACTGCAGTCTGGCACAACTGAGGAGGCATCTGCAGGCTGGGCCTCCTCTCTCAATATCCCCAGTCAGATGGATAGTAGTCTGCAGGCTGGGCCTCCCCTCTCTCAATATCCCCAGTCAGATGGATAGTAGTCTGCAGGCTGGGCCTCCTCTCTCAATATCCCCAGTCAGATGGATAGTAGTCTGTAGACTAAGGTCTCCTCTCTCAATATCCCCAGTCAGATGGATAGTAGTCTGTAGACTGGGCCTCCTCTCTCAATATCCCCAGTCAGATGGACCATTGTCTGCAGGCTGGGCCTCCTCTCTCCAATATCCCCAGTCAGATGGATAGTAGTCTGTAGGCTGGGCCTCCTCTCTCCAATATCCCCAGTCAGATGGATAGTAGTCTGTAGGCTGGGCCTCCTCTCTCCAATATCCCCAGTCAGATGGATAGTAGTCTGTAGACTGGGCCTCCTCTCTCCAATATCCCCAGACAGATGGATAGTAGTCTGTAGGCTGGGCCTCCTCTCTCCAATATCCCCAGTCAGATGGATAGTAGTCTGTAGGCTGGGCCTCCTCTCTCCAATATCCCCAGTCAGATGGATAGTAGTCTGCAGGCTGGGCCTCCTCTCTCCAATATCCCCAGACAGATGGATAGTAGTCTGTAGGCTGGGCCTCCTCTCTCCAATATCCCCAGTCAGATGGATAGTAGTCTGTAGGCTGGGCCTCCTCTCTCCAATATCCCCAGTCAGATGGATAGTAGTCTGTAGGCTGGGCCTCCTCTCTCCAATATCCCCAGTCAGATGGATAGTAGTCTGTAGACTGGGCCTCCTCTCTCCAATATCCCCAGTCAGATGGATAGTAGTCTGTAGGCTGGGCCTCCTCTCTCCAATATCCCCAGTCAGATGGATAGTAGTCTGTAGGCTGGGCCTCCTCTCTCCAATATCCCCAGTCAGATGGATAGTAGTCTGTAGGCTGGGCCTCCTCTCTCCAATATCCCCAGTCAGATGGATAGTAGTCTGTAGGCTGGGCCTCCTCTCTCCAATATCCCCAGTCAGATGGATAGTAGTCTGTAGGCTGGGCCTCCTCTCTCCAATATCCCCAGTCAGATGGATAGTAGTCTGTAGGCTGGGCCTCCTCTCTCCAATATCCCCAGTCAGATGGATAGTAGTCTGTAGGCTGGGCCTCCTCTCTCCAATATCCCCAGTCAGATGGATAGTAGTCTGTAGGCTGGGCCTCCTCTCTCCAATATCCCCAGTCAGATGGATAGTAGTCTGTAGGCTGGGCCTCCTCTCTCCAATATCCCCAGTCAGATGGATAGTAGTCTGTAGGCTGGGCCTCCTCTCTCCAATATCCCCAGTCAGATGGATAGTAGTATGTAGACTTGGCCTCCTCTCTCCAATATCCCCAGTCAGATGGATAGTAGTCTGTAGACTGGGCCTCCTCTCTCCAATATCCCCAGTCAGATGGATAGTAGTCTGTAGACTGGGCCTCCTCTCTCCAATATCCCCAGTCAGATGGATAGTAGTCTGTAGACTGGGCCTCCTCTCTCCAATATCCCCAGTCAGATGGATAGTAGTCTGTAGACTGGGCCTCCTCTCTCCAATATCCCCAGTCAGATGGATAGTAGTCTGTAGACTGGGCCTCCTCTCTCCAATATCCCCAGTCAGATGGACCAGTTGTCTGCAGGCTGGGCCTCCTCTCTCCAATATCCCCAGTCAGATGGATAGTAGTCTGTAGGCTGGGCCTCCTCTCTCCAATATCCCCAGTCAGATGGATAGTAGTCTGTAGGCTGGGCCTCCTCTCTCCAATATCCCCAGTCAGATGGATAGTAGTCTGTAGACTGGGCCTCTCTCTCCAATATCCCCAGACAGATGGATAGTAGTCTGTAGGCTGGGCCTCCTCTCTCCAATATCCCCAGTCAGATGGATAGTAGTCTGTAGGCTGGGCCTCCTCTCTCCAATATCCCCAGTCAGATGGATAGTAGTCTGCAGGCTGGGCCTCCTCTCTCCAATATCCCCAGTCAGATGGATAGTAGTCTGTAGGCTGGGCCTCCTCTCTCCAATATCCCCAGTCAGATGGATAGTAGTCTGTAGACTGGGCCTCCTCTCTCCAATATCCCCAGTCAGATGGATAGTAGTCTGTAGACTGGGCCTCCTCTCTCCAATATCCCCAGTCAGATGGATAGTAGTCTGTAGACTGGGCCTCCTCTCTCCAATATCCCCAGTCAGATGGATAGTAGTCTGTAGACTGGGCCTCCTCTCTCCAATATCCCCAGTCAGATGGATAGTAGTCTGTAGACTGGGCCTCCTCTCTCCAATATCCCCAGTCAGATGGATAGTAGTCTGTAGACTGGGCCTCCTCTCTCCAATATCCCCAGTCAGATGGACCAGTAGTCTGTAGGCTGGGCCTCCTCTCTCCAATATCCCCAGTCAGATGGATAGTAGTCTGTAGACTGGGCCTCCTCTCTCCAATATCCCCAGTCAGATGGATAGTAGTCTGTAGGCTGGGCCTCCTCTCTCCAATATCCCCAGTCAGATGGATAGTAGTCTGTAGGCTGGGCCTCCTCTCTCCAATATCCCCAGTCAGATGGATAGTAGTCTGTAGGCTGGGCCTCCTCTCTCCAATATCCCCAGTCAGATGGATAGTAGTCTGCAGGCTGGGCCTCCTCTCTCCAATATCCCCAGTCAGATGGATAGTAGTCTGTAGGCTGGGCCTCCTCTCTCCAATATCCCCAGTCAGATGGATAGTAGTCTGTAGGCTGGGCCTCTCTCTCCAATATCCCCAGTCAGATGGATAGTAGTCTGTAGGCTGGGCCTCCTCTCTCCAATATCCCCAGTCAGATGGATAGTAGTCTGTAGGCTGGGCCTCCTCTCTCCAATATCCCCAGTCAGATGGATAGTAGTCTGTAGGCTGGGCCTCCTCTCTCCAATATCCCCAGTCAGATGGATAGTAGTCTGTAGGCTGGGCCTCCTCTCTCCAATATCCCCAGTCAGATGGATAGTAGTCTGTAGGCTGGGCCTCCTCTCTCCAATATCCCCAGTCAGATGGATAGTAGTCTGTAGACTGGGCCTCCTCTCTCCAATATCCCCAGTCAGATGGATAGTAGTCTGTAGGCTGGGCCTCCTCTCTCCAATATCCCCAGTCAGATGGATAGTAGTCTGTAGGCTGGGCCTCCTCTCTCCAATATCCCCAGTCAGATGGATAGTAGTCTGCAGGCTGGGCCTCCTCTCTCCAATATCCCCAGTCAGATGGATAGTAGTCTGTAGGCTGGGCCTCCTTCTCCAATATCCCCAGTCAGATGGATAGTAGTCTGTAGGCTGGGCCTCCTCTCTCCAATATCCCCAGTCAGATGGATAGTAGTCTGTAGGCTGGGCCTCCTCTCTCCAATATCCCCAGTCAGATGGATAGTAGTCTGTAGACTGGGCCTCCTCTCCAATATCCCCAGTCAGATGGATAGTAGTCTGTAGGCTGGGCCTCCTCTCTCCAATATCCCCAGTCAGATGGATAGTAGTCTGTAGGCTGGGCCTCCTCTCTCCAATATCCCCAGTCAGATGGATAGTAGTCTGTAGGCTGGGCCTCCTCTCTCCAATATCCCCAGTCAGATGGATAGTAGTCTGTAGGCTGGGCCTCCTCTCTCCAATATCCCCAGTCAGATGGATAGTAGTCTGTAGGCTGGGCCTCCTCTCTCCAATATCCCCAGTCAGATGGATAGTAGTCTGTAGGCTGGGCCTCCTCTCTCCAATATCCCCAGTCAGATGGATAGTAGTCTGTAGGCTGGGCCTCCTCTCTCCAATATCCCCAGTCAGATGGATAGTAGTCTGTAGGCTGGGCCTCCTCTCTCCAATATCCCCAGTCAGATGGATAGTAGTCTGTAGGCTGGGCCTCCTCTCTCCAATATCCCCAGTCAGATGGATAGTAGTCTGTAGGCTGGGCCTCCTCTCTCCAATATCCCCAGTCAGATGGATAGTAGTCTGTAGGCTGGGCCTCCTCTCTCCAATATCCCCAGTCAGATGGATAGTAGTCTGTAGACTGGGCCTCCTCTCTCCAATATCCCCAGTCAGATGGATAGTAGTCTGTAGACTGGGCCTCCTCTCTCCAATATCCCCAGTCAGATGGATAGTAGTCTGTAGACTGGGCCTCCTCTCTCCAATATCCCCAGTCAGATGGATAGTAGTCTGTAGACTGGGCCTCCTCTCTCCAATATCCCCAGTCAGATGGATAGTAGTCTGTAGACTGGGCCTCCTCTCTCCAATATCCCCAGTCAGATGGATAGTAGTCTGTAGACTGGGCCTCCTCTCTCAATATCCCCAGTCAGATGGACCATTGTGTCTGCAGGCTGGGCCTCCTCTCTCAATATCCCCAGTCAGATGGATAGTAGTCTGTAGAGCTGGGCCTCCTCTCTCAATATCCCCCAGTCAGATGGATAGTAGTCTGTGAGCTGGGCCTCCCCTCTCTCCAATACAGTCAGATGGATACAGTCTGTAGACTGGGCCTCCTCCTCTCAATATCCCCAGACAGATGGATAGTCTGTAGGCTGGGCCTCCTCTCTCCAATATCCCCAGTCAGATGGATAGTAGTCTGTAGGCTGGGCCTCCTCTCTCCAATATCCCCAGTCAGATGGATAGTAGTCTGCAAGGCTGGGCCTCCTCTCCTCAATATCCCCAGTCAGATGGATAGTAGTCTGTAGGCTGGGCCTCCTCTCTCCAATATCCCCAGTCAGATGGATAGTAGTATGTGAGTGGGCCTCCTCTCTCAATATCCCCAGTCAGATGGATAGTAGTCTGTAGACTGGGCCTCCTCTCTCCAATATCCCCAGTCAGATGGATATTAGTTTGTAGACTGGGCCTCCTCTCTCCAATATCCCAGTCAGATGGATAGTAGTCTGTAGACTGGGCCTCTCTCTCAATATCCCCAGTCAGATGGATAGTAGTCTGTAGACTGGGCCTCCTCTCTCAATATCCCCAGTCAGATGGATAGTAGTCTGTAGACTGGGCCTCCTCTCTCCAATATCCCCAGTCAGATGGACCATTGTCTGCAGGCTGGGCCTCCTCTCAATATCCCCAGTCAGATGGATAGTAGTCTGTGGAGCTGGGCCTCCCTCTCTCAATATCCCCAGTCAGATGGATAGTAGTCTGTAGGCTGGGCCTCCTCTCTCCAATATCCCAGTCAGATGGATAGTAGTCTGTAGGCTGGGCTCTCTCCAATATCCCCAGTCAGATGGATAGTAGTCTGTAGGCTGGGCCTCCTCTCTCCAATATCCCCAGTCAGATGGATAGTAGTCTGCAGGCTGGGCCTCCTCTCCAATATCCCCAGTCAGATGGATAGTAGTCTGTAGGCTGGGCCTCCTCTCTCAATATCTCAGTCAGATGGATAGTAGTCTGTAGGCTGGGCCTCCTCTCTCCAATATCCTCAGTCAGATGGATAGTAGTCTGTAGGCTGGGCCTCCCTCTCAATATCCCCAGTCAGATGGATAGTAGTCTGTAGGCTGGGCCTCCTCTCTCCAATATCCCCAGTCAGATGGATAGTAGTCTGTAGGCTGGGGCCTCCTCTCTCCAATATCCCCAGTCAGATGGATAGTAGTCTGTAGGCTGGGCCTCCTCTCTCCAATATCCCCAGTCAGATGGATAGTAGTCTGTAGGCTGGGCCTCCTCTCTCCAATATCCCCAGTCAGATGGATAGTAGTCTGTAGGCTGGGCCTCCTCTCTCCAATATCCCCAGTCAGATGGATAGTAGTCTGTAGGCTGGGCCTCCTCTCTCCAATATCCCCAGTCAGATGGATAGTAGTATGTAGACTGGGCCTCCTCTCTCAATATCCCCAGTCAGATGGATAGTAGTCTGTAGACTGGGCCTCCTCTCTCAATATCCCCAGTCAGATGGATAGTAGTTTGTAGACTGGGCCTCCTCTCTCCAATATCCCCAGTCAGATGGATAGTAGTCTGTAGACTGGGCCTCCTCTCCAATATCCCCAGTCAGATGGATAGTAGTCTGTAGACTGGGCCTCCTCTCTCAATATCCCCAGTCAGATGGATAGTAGTCTGTGACTGGGCCTCCCCTCTCTCCAATATCCCCAGTCAGATGGATAGTAGTCTGTAGACTGGGCCTCCTTCTCCAATATCCCCAGTCAGATGGATAGTAGTCTATAGACTGGGCCTCCTCTCTCCAATATCCCCAGTCAAGATGGATAGTAGTCTGTAGGCTGGGCCTCCTCTCTCAATATACAGTCAGATGGATAGTAGTCTGTAGACTGGGCCTCCTCTCTCCAATATCCCCAGTCAGATGGATAGTAGTCTGTAGGCTGGGCCTCCTCTCTCCAATATCCCCAGTCAGATGGATAGTAGTTCTGCAGGCTGGGCCTCCTCTCTCCAATATCCCCAGTCAGATGGATAGTAGTCTGTAGGCTGGGCCTCCCTCTCCAATATCCCCAGTCAGATGGATAGTAGTCTGTAGGCTGGGCCTCCTCTCTCCAATATCCCCAGTCAGATGGATAGTAGTCTGTAGGCTGGGCCTCCTCTCTCCAATATCCCCAGTCAGATGGATAGTAGTCTGTAGGCTGGGCCTCCTCTCTCCAATATCCCCAGTCAGATGGATAGTAGTCTGTAGACTGGGCCTCCTCTCTCCAATATCCCCAGTCAGATGGATAGTAGTCTGCAGGCTGGGCCTCCTCTCTCCAATATCCCCAGTCAGATGGATAGTAGTCTGTAGACTGGGCCTCCTCTCTCCAATATCCCCAGTCAGATGGATAGTAGTCTGTAGGCTGGGCCTCCTCTCTCCAATATCCCCAGTCAGATGGACCATTGTCTGCAGGTTGGAGCAGGAGCCTTCGCTGTCACTCATTCCACAGGACTGGAGGCCCCATCAGACTGGAACTGGAGCCTGAGGATAGGTGATAAAAACAACAACATACATTTCATACATTTTGAATTATTAATAAATTACTGAAATGTCCACTCAAATAGCTTGCCTCCCTCCAGGTATGTAGGGAACTGTACCTTTCTGTATGGCGTTTTGGTTGGGATTGTCCTGTGACTGCTGACTCAAGTCAGAGCTCCCAAACCCACTGTCTGTCTCTGGACTTACTGTCCTCTACATCCCAGAATAAACCCAACATCAGCGTCACTTCCAACACCCAGGATGTTGTCAGCTGTATTATCAATAGAACAGCGTCTGTGCCAGTTTGGGAGTTAGTCAATGTATTGACACCAACCTGGGATGTGGTGAGGGTCTGTGATGCTCTGGGACTGGGTCTTGACAACAGAGACAAGCCAAACTCACACTACCTCCCAGATCCCACTCACTGTCTGGGTTCGGGGGGGCTCTGCTGCAGGCTACAGTAATAACAGCACAATACCAGGATGAAGACATTGTCTAAATCCACGTTTTAGATGTTCCTTTGGAAACACTTTACCAAATCGTACACCTTTTATATATATATAGCATGTCAGTTGTGCAATATGACTTAGATAGAGACAGTGCATCCTGTCTTACTATTGTACTGATGAAATAACCACTCCATATAACCACATCTGTGTCACTTTTACTAAAGAGTGGGGTTAGTTAGGTGGCCTGTTCATTATGCACACTTGCTACATTATAGACAAAAGAGGGAAGTGTTGAGGTGAATAGGGAGTTGGTTAACTTGTTTACGTAGCTAATCCAGTACACTGAAATACCAAAACACTAACTTGTCAGGCATCCACAGTCTATCTCAAGATATCGGGTACTGGCAAGCCAAATACTCTAGAACCATATCATGAACTGTCCCTCAAATAGACCCGAGCTCCTGTCCTCTTCCTCCTCCTCCTCTTCCTCTGTGTTGGGGATGTCTAGTCAGCAGGAGTAAGATCACAGCTCTGGTCTAAACCATCATATAGGGTCCAGAGTTTTCCTAGTTAGGTTAACATATAAGGAAAACTCCAGGCCCCAGGTGGTAAAAATTGCCCCATCGCTCTGAGACCTATGGTGGCACCAGTCTGACCGCTCTGGGACCTATGGTGGCACCAGTCTGACCACTCTGGGACCTATGGTGGCACCAGTCTGACCGCTCTGGGACCTATGGTGGCACCAGTCTGACCGCTCTGGGACCTATGGTGGCACCAGTCTGACCACTCTGGGACCTATGGTGGCACCAGTCTGACCGCTCTGGGACCTATGGTGGCACCAGTCTGACCCCTCTGGGACCTATGGTGGCACCAGTCTGACCGCTCTGGGACCTATGGTGGCACCAGTCTGACCACTCTGGGACCTATGGTGGCACCAGTCTGACCACTCTGGGACCTATGGTGGAACCAGTCTGACCGCTCTGGGACCTATGGTGGCACCAGTCTGACCGCTCTGGGACCTATGGTGGCACCAGTCTGACCACTCTGGGACCTATGGTGGCACCAGTCTGACCAATCTGGGACCTATGGTGGCACCAGTCTGACCACTCTGGGACCTATGGTGGCACCAGTCTGACCACTCTGGGACCTATGGTGGCACCAGTCTGACCACTCTGGGACCTATGGTGGCACCAGTCTGACCACTCTGGGACCTATGGTGGCACCAGTCTGACCACTCTGGGACCTATGGTGGCACCAGTCTGACCACTCTGGGACCTATGTAATGGTAGCACCAGTCTGACCACTCTGGGACCTATGGTGGCACCAGTCTGACCACTTTGGGACCTATGGTGGCACCAGTCTGACCACTCTGGGACCTATGGTGGCACCAGTCTGACCGCTCTGGGACCTATGGTGGCACCAGTCTGACCCCTCTGGGACCTATGGTGGCACCAGTCTGACCACTCTGGGACCTATGGTGGCACCAGTCTGACCACTCTGGGACCTATGGTGGCACCAGTCTGACCACTCTGGGACCTATGGTGGCACCAGTCTGACCACTCTGGGACTTATGGTGGCACCAGTCTGACCACTCTGGGACCTATGGTGGCACCAGTCTGCTTGCAGTTGTCAGTTATCGGTCAGGTATGTGGATGATTAGAGCTTTATTCAGGAACATTTCTTGGGCTACTTTGATGTGTCAAGTGGGCGAGATGTGCAGTCTGTGTTTGACTTTATGAATTTTGAAATGTCTGAGTTTAACTTCATAGAGAAACTCGTTGTCCAAACCTACGATGGCGCAGCTGTAATGTATCTGCTATTTGTATTTACAGCTAAGTCCCTCCTGCTCCCTGATTAAGAGGTGATGACCACTCCACTACCGTTGTCAACCTCCTCTTGACATGAACTGAAGCCACGCCTCATGTGCCCGCTCATCCACTGGCACATTGAATGTTCCCCTTCCAAACACTGTGAGTACCCCTATCAATTTTCCCTCATTACGTTATGTAGACTCAATCACATAAACAATCACATTATTACACATCAAATATTTTACTCCTTGCTTAGACCATCTCATTCTTAGCTCTTTTGTCTGTGTAGTGTCTTGTGTTATTGTTTTTCTCTTCCCAGTCA
>NW_027012809.1:0-18177 GCF_036934945.1 Oncorhynchus masou masou
ATAGACTGGCACGCCACAGGTAAAGTAGAGATGGGCAGTCCACAGGTAAAGTATAGACTGGCACGCCACAGAATGAAAGTATAGACTGTACGCCACAGGTAAAGTAGAGACTGGCAGGCCACAGGTAAAGTAGAGACTGGCAGGCCACAGGTAAGTATAGACTGACACGCCACAGGTAAAGTAGAGATGGGCAGTCCACAGGTAGAGTAGAGATGGACACGCCACAGGTAAAGTAGAGACTGGCACGCCACAGGTAAAGTATAGACTGTGCGCCACAGCTAAAGTAGAGACTGGCCTTGCATACAGGTAAAGTATAGATGGACAGGCCACAGGTAAGGTATACACAAACACGCCACAGGTAAATAAAGATGGACAGGCCACAGGTAAAGTAGAGACTGGCACGCCACAGGTAAATGAGATGGACAGGCCACAGCTAAAGTAGAGACTGGCCCCGCATACAGGTAAAGTATAGACTATTGCATACAGGTAAAGTATGGACTGAATACAGGTAAAGTAGGAGACTATGCATGCAGGTAAAGTATAGACTGGCGCCACAGGTAAAAGTATAGACTGGCACGCCACAGGTAAAGTATAGACTGGCAGGCATTTAGGTAAAGTATGGACTGGCGGGCCACAGGTAAAAGTATGTAGACTGGCAGGCCACAGGTAAAGTATAGACTGGCAGGCCACAGGTAAAAGTGAGACTGTTGCATACAGGTAAAGTATATAGACTGGCGGGCCCACAGGTAAGTATAGACTGGCACTTGCGAAGCCAGGTAAAAGTAGAGCTGGCAGGCCACAGTAGTAGAGACTGGCATGCCACAGTAAAGTAGAAGGGGATGGAGCCAGGCCAGGTGAAGTGAGGGAGATGGGCACGCCGCAGAGGTAAAGTAGAGATGGAGCAGGCCACAGATAAAGTAGAGATGGGCAGGCCACAGGTAAAGTATAGACTGGCAGGCCACAGGTAAAGTGAAGATGGGCACGCCTAGGAGGTAAAAATGAGATGGGCACGCCACAGGTAAAGTAGGATGGGCAGAGCCACAGGTAGTAGAGACTGGCACGCCACAGGTAAAGTAGAGATGGGCAGGCCACAGGTAAAGTAGAGATGGGCAGGCCACAGGTAAAGTATAGACTGGCACGCCACAGGTAAAGTAGAGACTGGCAGGCCACAGGTAAAGTAGAGATGGGCACGCCACAGGTAAAGTAGAGACTGGCACGCCACAGGTAAAGTAGAGATGGGCAGGCCACAGGTAAAGTAGAGATGGGCACGCCACAGGTAAAGTATAGACTGGCAGGCCACAGGTAAAGTAGAGACTGGCAGGCCACAGATAAAGTAGAGACTGGCATGCCACAGGTAAAGTAGACTGGGCAGGCCACAGGTAAAGTATAGACTGGCAGGCCACAGGTAAAGTAGAGATGGGCAGGCCACAGGTAAAGTAGAGATGGGCACGCCACAGGTAAAGTAGAGATGGGCAGGCCACAGATAAAGTAGAGATGGGCAGGCCACAGGTAAAGTATAGACTGGCAGGCCACAGGTAAAGTAGAGATGGGCACGCCACAGGTAAAGTAGAGATGGGCAGGCCACAGGTAAAGTAGAGACTGGCACGCCACAGGTAAAGTAGAGATGGGCACGCCACAGGTAAAGTAGAGACTGGGCACGGCCACAGGTAAAGTAGAGATGGGCACGCCACAGGTAAAGTAGAGATGGGCAGGCCACAGGTAAAGTATAGACTGGCACGCCACAGGTAAAGTAGAGATGGGCACGCCACAGGTAAAGTAGAGATGGACAGGCCACAGGTAAAGTATAGACTGGCAGGCCACAGGTAAAGTAGAGACTGGCAGGCCACAGGTAAAGTAGAGATGGGCACGCCACAGGTAAAGTAGAGACTGGCACGCCACAGGTAAAGTAGAGATGGGCAGGCCACAGGTAAAGTAGAGATGGGCACGCCACAGGTAAAGTATAGACTGGCAGGCCACAGATAAAGTAGAGACTGGCAGGCCACAGATAAAGTAGAGACTGGCATGCCACAGGTAAAGTATAGACTGGCAGGCCACAGGTAAAGTATAGACTGGCAGGCCACAGGTAAAGTAGAGATGGGCAGGCCACAGGTAAAGTAGAGATGGGCACGCCACAGGTAAAGTAGAGATGGGCAGGCCACAGATAAAGTAGAGATGGGCAGGCCACAGGTAAAGTATAGACTGGCAGGCCACAGGTAAAGTAGAGATGGGCACGCCACAGGTAAAGTAGAGATGGGCACGCCACAGGTAAAGTAGAGATGGGCACGCCACAGGTAAAGTAGAGATGGGCACGCCACAGGTAAAGTAGAGACTGGCACGCCACAGGTAAAGTAGAGATGGGCACGCCACAGGTAAAGTAGAGACTGGCAGGCCACAGGTAAAGTAGAGACTGGCACGCCACAGGTAAAGTAGAGATGGGCACGCCACAGGTAAAGTAGAGATGGGCAGGCCACAGGTAAAGTAGAGATGGGCACGCCACAGGTAAAGTAGAGATGGGCACGCTCTCCAGAATGCCCACTGCCACGAGATTCTCAAGCTGGTGAGTTGCGGTAGGAATGTTACCAACTAAACAGTGTTTTCTTGGGGTGGTAAAATAAGATAACTTGATCTTAGCATAAATGTACAGTAAAGAAACACTATTGCTGTCACATACAAATGTGAGCTCTCATCTGAACATGAATAAATAGGCAACTTTTAGATGACGCAATAGGCCTGGAATGGATTAGGCCTACCGGTATTTCAGAGACTGGATTGTCACAGATTATTCTTCAGGCACGTGTACAGATAGGGCTGTACCTTTGCAGAGCACATGCCCCTTTGGCCTTCCAGTCTCCAAAGTTCCCTCTTGGGTGGTGGTAGAATTTGGTGGTAGAATTTCTTTGTTTCCTTTATTTTGTCATTGTTGTTCGGAACCCACTGCCAGCCAGTAGGGCGGGATTACCAAACGGCCACATTTTTGGGGGTTGGGGCCTCCTGGAGGTAAGGGGCCCCCATATAGAATAAGATAGAAAAATGTGTAGAATTGCTGGAAATTAGCTTTAAAAATGCAAAATGTTCTCTCAGCCTCATGGCAAAAAATATCAGCAAAAGCATGAGATGAGCTATAAAACAGCACATTCTTTCCCCTGCCTAAGGGCAAAAAGTGTAACATTGTGGGAAATTTGCTTTAAAGCTGCAATGTTTTCTCTTAGCCTCATGACAAAATGTATAGAATAACATTACACAACTACTGACCACAACCACACAACGATTTCTGCTTGCCTCATTCATTCTTTATTAATTCATATGGTATTATAAATTGCGAATCCAGTAGAAATGAAAAGGATGTTCACATCCTCGGTCCCCTAAAGGTGAGAGCGGCGATCTTTTCCCTCTGAAGATGAAGCCAGGCGGCCATCTTTGATTTATGAGGTGATCTTTTCACTAAACTAATTGGTCTGAGGGATGTCTGATATCACCGCTGGCCATTTATCTCTGAACTCTGCCATTTCTGACATTAACAATTCATAGAGAAAGGCTTTTTTCATTCTACATTTTAGACCTGCTCATTAACTAGCTGAGAGGATCTGATGTGAAGCCAATTATGTGTCTTCAATACACCTTTAACCCTTCTTCATCGCCTTTAACATGACCTTTTTTTTTTTTACCTTTTTCCTTCATCATCTTCTCTTTTTTTTTTTTTTGCTGCCCAGTCATTATCTCGCTCAGGGTACAAATTGACCAGGTGTTGTGTAAATATCCGCGTGTCAATCAAACAGCCACTGAACGTTTTCCTGACCCCTGGTTTAGAACAATGTGGGGAGAACCACGGATCAGTATCTGACCCCTGGTTTAGAACAACATGGGGAGAACCACCGGATCAGTATCGGCCCCTGGTTTAGAAAACGTGGAAAGAACCACGGATCTGTATCTGACCCCTGGTTTAGAACAACGTGGAGAGAACCACGGATCGGTATCTAACCCCTGGTTTAGAACAACGTGGAGAGAACCACGGATCGGTATCTAACCCCTGGTTTAGAACAATGTAGGGAGAACCACGGATCAGTATCTGACCCCTGGTTTAGAACAACGTGGAGAGAACACAGATCAGTATCTAACCCCTGGTTTAGAACAATGTGGGGAGAACCACGGATCAGTATCTGACCCCTGGTTTAGAACAATGTGGAGAGAACACAGATCAGTATCTAACCCCTGGTTTAGAACAATGTGGGGAGAACCACAGATCAGTATCTGACCCCTGGTTTAGAACAACGTGGAGAGAACCACGGATCGGTATCTGACATCTGAGAGCTCAACTGACCCCTGGTTTAGAACAACGTGGAGAGAACACGGATCGGTATCTGACATCTGAGAGCTCAACTGACCCCTGGTTTAGAACAACGTGGAGAGAACCACAGATCAGTATCTGACCCCTGGTTTACAGCAAAATGTGGGGAGAACCAGATCAGTATCTAACCCTGGTTTTAGAACAATGTAGGAGAACCACGGATCAGTATCTGACCCCTGGTTTACAACAACATGGGAGAACCACGGATCAGTATCTGACCCCTGGTTTAGAACAACGTGGAGAGAACCACAGATCAGTATCTAACCCTGGTTTTGAATCAATGGGGAGAACCACGGATCAGTATCTGACCCTGGTTTAGAACAACGTGGAGAAACCACAGATCAGTATCTAACCCCTGGTTTAGAACAATGTGGAGAACCACAGATCAGTATCTGACCCTGGTTTAGAACAACGTGGAGAGAGAACCACGGATCGGTATCTGACATCTGAGAGCTCAACTGACCCCTGGTTTAGGAGCAACGTGGAGAGAACACGGATCGGTATTCCGACATCTGAGAGCTCAACCCTGGTTTAGAACAACGTGGAAGGGCCTGATCAGTATCTAACCCTGGTTTGGGAACAACGTGAGAGAACCACAGATCAGTATCTAACCCCTGGTTTAGAACAATGTGGGGAGAACCACGGATCGTATCTGAGAGAACAGCGTGGGAGGAACAGGATCAGTATCTGACCCTGGTTTAGAACAATGTGGGGAGAACCACGGATCAGTATCTGACCCCTGGTTTAGAACAACGTGAGGAGAACCAGGATCAGGACCCTGGAGAACCACGGATCAGTATCTGACCCCCTGGTTTAGAACAATGTGGGGGAGAACCACGGATCGGTATCTGACCCCTGGTTTAGAACAACGTGGAGAACCACGGATCAGTATCTGACCCTGGTTTAGAACAATGTGGAGAGAACCACGGATCGGTATCTGACCCTGGTTTAGAACAATGTGGGAGAACCACGGATGGAGGTTTAGAAACCAGGAGAACCATCGATCAGTATCTGACCCCTGGTTTACAAAAACGTGGTGAGAACCACGGATCGGGTATCTGACCCTGGTTTAGAACAACGTGGAGAGAACCACCCATCAGTATCTGACCCTGGTTTAGAACAGCGTGGGAGAACCACGGATCAGTATCTGACCCCTGGTTTACAACAACGTGGGGAGAACCACGGATCGGTATCTGAACCCTGGTTTAGAACAACGTGGAACCACGAGAACCACGGATCAGTATCTGACCCCTGGTTTAGAACAACGTGGGGAGAACCACGGATCAGTATCGACCCCTGGTTTAGAACAACGTGGGGAGAACCACGGATCAGTATCTGACCCCTGGTTTACAACAACGTCTAACCCCTGGTTTAGAACAACGTGGGGAGAACCACGGATCAGTATCTGACCCCTGGTTTAGAACAACGTGGGAGAACCACGGATCGGTATCTGACCCCTGGTTTAGAACAACGTGGGAGAACCACGGATCAGTATCTGACCCCTGGTTTAGAACAACGTGGGGAGAACCACGGATCGGTATCTGACCCCTGGTTTAGATCAATGTGGGGAGAACCACGGATCGGTATCTGACATCTGAGAGCTCAGCTCCCCTGGTTTAGATCAATGTGGAAGAACCACGGATTGGTATCTGACATCTGAGAGCTCAACTGACCCCTGTTTAGATCAATGTGGAGAGAACCAATTGGTATCTGACATCTGAGAGCTCATGACCCCTGTTTAGATCAATGTGGAGAGAACCACGGATTGGTATCTAGCTGTATCTGACACCTGAGTGCTCAATTGGAGGTTCATTTCCGTAAGTGTATTAGTATATAACACTTCATGACTACAACATGTCTTTTTTTAACCTGCTAAATCAATGGTTGTGAATGATGCCTATGCTCTCGTCTATATTGAAGACAGGTTGCAGTAGACTAGATCAAAAGGGCTTCAAGCTTTACAGAGATTATAGTGCCACAAACAGTATTTTTTATATATATTTTTCACCTTTATTTAACCAGGTAGGCCAGTTGAGAACAAGTTCTCAATTACAACTGCGACCCTGGCCAAGATAAAGCAAAGCAGTGCGACACAAACAACATCACAGAATTGCACATGGAATAAACAGACGTACAGTCAATTACACAATAGTAAAATCTATTTACAGTGTGTGCAAATTAAGTAAGATTAGGAGGTAAGGCAATAAATAGGTCATAGTGGCAAAATAATTACAAGTTAGCAATTAAACACTGGAGTGATCGATGTGCAGAAGATGAATGTGTAAGTAGAGATACTGGGGTGCAAAGGAGCAAAAAATAAATAACAATATGACAATGAGGTAGCTGGGTGGGCTATTTACAGATGGGCTATGTACAGGTGCAATGATCTGTAAGATGCTCTGACAGCTGATGCTTAAAGTTAGGGTGAGGGAGATCTCCAGCTTCAGTGATTTTTGCAGTTCGCCCAGTCATTGGCAGCAGAGAACTGGAAGGAAAGGCGGCCAAAGGGGGAGTTGGCTTTGGGGGTGACCAGAAATATACATGCTGGAACGTGTGTTACGGGTGGGTGTTTCTATGGTGACCAGTGAGCTGAGATAAGGTGGGGCTTTACCAGCAAAGACGTATAGATGACCTGGAGCCAGTGAGTTTGGTGACGAATATGAAGCGAGAGCAGCCAACGAGAGCATACAGGTCGCAGTGGTGGGTAGAATATGGGGCTTTGGTGACAAAACGGATGGCACTGTGATAGACTGCATCCAGTTTGCTGAGTAGAGTGATTATGATCAAATTGCCACAGTAGCCAACTTGGCCCTGTTAAAATCAAAACTTAAAACTGTAACGCACAATGGAAGTTTCAAAATTTTTTGCATTAGGGTTTACAGCTCAGTCACACCACAAGGCTTTAACCACCTACAGACTCAGTCACACCCCAAGTTTAAACGCAGTCACATCACAAGGCTTTAACCACCTACAGACTCAGTAACATCACAAGGCTTTAACCACCTTCAGTTTTGGGACTAGTCACCCCCTATTTAACCACCTACAGTCACAACCATCTACAGACTCAGTCTTAGGCTTTACCACCTACAGACTCAGTCACACCACAAGGCTTTAACCACCTACAGACTCAGTCACACCCTGCTTTGGCACTTAGACTCAGTCACACCCCTAAGCCTTAACCACCTACAGACTCCAGTCACATTTAACCACCTACAGACTCAGCTTTACAAGGCTTTAACCACCTACAGACTCAGTAACATCACAAGGCTTTAACCACCTGCAGACTCAGTCACACCCCAAGGCTTTGGCACTTACAGACTCAGTCACCCCCTAGGCTTTAACCACCTACAGACTCAGTCCCTCCCCAAGGCTTCAACCATCTACAGACTCAGTCACACCCCTAGGCTTTACCACCTACAGACTCAGTCACATCACAAGGCTTTAACCACCTACAGACTCAGTCACACCCCAAGGCTTTGGCACTTACAGACTCAGTCACACCCCTAAGCCTTAACCACCTACAGACTCAGTCACTCCCCAAGGCTTTAACCATCTACAGACTCAGTCACACCCCTAGGCTTTACCACCTACAGACTCAGTCACACCCCAAGGCTTTAACCACCTACAGACTCAGTCACACCACAAGGCTTTAACCACCTACAGACTCAGTCACACCCCAAGGCTTTAACCACCTACAGACTCAGTCACATCATAAGGCTTTAACCACCTACAGACTCAGTCACACCCTCAAGGCTTTGGCCATTACAGACTCAGTCACACCCTAGGCTTTAACCACCTACAGACTCAGTCACTCCCCAAGGCTTTAACCATCTACAGACTCAGTCACACCCTAGGCTTTAGCACCTACAGACTCAGTCACATCCCAAGGCTTTAACCACCTACAGACTCAGTAACACCACAAGGCTTTAGCACCTACAGACTCAGTCACACCCCTAGTCTTTAACCACCTACAGACTCAGTCACTCCCCAAGGCTTTAACCATGTACAGACTCAGTCACACCTAGGCTTTAGCACCTACAGACTCAGTCACATCACAAGGCTTTAACCACCTACAGACTCAGTCACACCCCTAGGCTTTACCACCTACAGACTCAGTCACACCCAAGGCTTTAACCACCTACAGACTCAATATCAGATCCCTGACCAGACCATATCAGATCCCTGGCCAGACCAAAGCTGATCCCTGTAGGAGATGTATCGGGTGATTTGTCTGGTCTTTAGAGGACTCCTGGCCCCGGCTCCAGTGTGTGTGTGTGTGTGTGTGTGTGTGTGTGTGTGTGTGTGTGTGTGTGTGTGTGTGTGTGTGTGTGTGTGTGTGTGTGTGTGTGTGTGTGGGGGGGTGTGTGTGCTAGAGGACACACACTATTACCTATTGAGCTCTGGTTAATAGTATTGCACTAGATAGGAATAGAATATAATTGTGGATGCAAACTAGATTTCACATTAGTACACTGACGCTGTCGAAACATTTTGGAGTAGATTGACTAAATATGCTGTTTTCTGTTCTTAGCTGTTCTGTACTTTCCAACTGTTACGGTACTTACTAAAAACGGTTTGCAAAAGATCTAAAAACACAAACAACGACAACAACAACAACCACAACAACAACTGCAACAACAACACCAATTTTGTAAGTCGCCTGGATAAGAGCGTCTGCTAAATGACTTAAATGTAATGTAAATGAAACAACCGAACAACAACCTCAACAACAACCACATCAACAACCACAACAACAACAACCGCAACAACAACCACCACATCAACAACCACAACAACAACAACAACAACTGCAACAACAACCACAACCACAACAACAACAACCACATAGACAACCACAACAACAACAACAACCACAACAACAACAACAACCGCAACAACAACCGCAACGACAACCACAACAACCACTACAACAACCGCAACAACAACCACTACAACAACCGCAAACAACAACCACTACAACAACCGCAACAACAACCACCACAACAACCACAACAACCACTACAACAACGACAACAACCACAACAACAACCGCAACAACAACCACTACAACAACAACCACAACAACAACAACAACAACAACAACCACTACAACAACCACAACAACAACCACTACAACAACCACAACAACAACCACAATAACCACAACAACAACCTCAACAACAACCGCAACAACAACCGGAACAACAACCGCAACAACAACCACATCAACAACCACAACAACCGCAACAACAACCACTACAACAACTGCAACAACAACCACAACAACCACAACAACAACAACCACAACAACAACAACCGCAACAACAACCAGAACAACAACCACATCAACAACCACAACAACAACCACAACAACTGCAACAACAACTGCAACGACAACCACAACAACAACCGCAACAGCAACCACTACAACAACCGCAACAACAACAACCACAACAACCACAACAACAACCGCAACAACCACAACAACAACCACTACAACAACCACAACAACAACCGCAACAACAACCACTACAACAACCGCAACATCAACCACTACAACAACTGCAACAAAACAACCACAACAACCACAACAACAACCGCAACAACAACCACAACAACAACCACTACAACAACCGCAACAACAACCACAACAACCACTACAACAACCACAACAACAACCGGAACAACAGCCGCAACAACAACCGCAACAACAGCCACTACAACAACCACAACAACAACCGCTACAACAACCGCAACAACAACCACTACAACAACCGCAACAACAACAACCACAACAACAACCGCAACAACAACCACATCAACAACCGCAACAACAACCACATCAACAACCACAACAACAACAACCACAACAACAACAACCGCAACAACAACCACTACAACAACCGCAACAACAACCACTACAACAACCACATCAACAACCACAACAACAACCACAACAACCACAACAACAACCGCAACAACAACAACAACCACATCAACAACCACAACAACAACAACAACCGCAACAACAACCGCAACAACAACCACTACAACAGCCGCAACAACAACCACTATAACAACCACAACAACAACCACAACAACAGCCACAACAACAACCACTACAACAACCGCAACAACAACCACTACAACAACCGCAACAACAACCACTACAACAACCGCAACAACAACAACCACAACAACAACCACAACAACAACCACTACAACAACCGCAACAACAACCACAACAACAACCACAACAACCACAACAACAACAACCGCAACAACAACCACAACAACAACCGCAACAACAACCACTACAACAACCGCAACAACAACCACTACAACAACCACAACAACCACAACAACAACCACTACAACAACCGCAACAACAACCACATCAACAACAACACAACAACAACAACAACCACAACAACCACAACAACAACCGCAACAACAACCACTACAACAGCCGCAACAACAACCACTACAACAACCACAACAACAACCGCAACAACAACCACAACAACAACCGCAACAACAACCACTACAACAACCGCAACAACAACCACTACAACAACCGCAACAACAACCACTACAACAACCGCAACAACAACAACCACAACAACAACCAACAACAACCACTACAACAACCGCAACAACAACCACATCAACAACCACAACAACCACAACAACAACCACAACAACAACAACCGCAACACCAACCACTACAACAACCACACAACAACCACATCAACAACCACAACAACAACCACTACAACAACCGCAACAACAACCACATCAACAACCACAACAACAACAACAACCGCAACAACCGCAGCCACTACAACAACCACAACAACAACCGCTACAACAACCAACAACACAACAACCACACAACAACAACAACAACCGCAACAACAACTACAACAACAACCACATCAACAACCACAACAACAACAACCACAACAACCACATCAACAACCACAACAACAACCGCAACAACAACCACATCAACAACAACAACAACAACTGCAACAACAACCACATCAACAACAACAACCGCAACAACCACCACAACAACCACGACAACCACAACAACAACAACCGCAACAACAACCACTACAACAACCGCAACAACAACCACTACAACAACCGCAACAACAACCACTACAACAACCACATCAACAACCACAACAACAACCACAACAACCACAACAACAACAACAACAACCACATCAACAACCACAACAACAACAACAACAACAACAACCGCAACAACAACCACTACAACAGCCGCAACAACAACCACTATAACAACCACAACAACAACCGCAACAACAACCACAACAACAACCGCAACAACAACCACTACAACAACCGCAACAACAACCACTACAACAACCGCAACAACAACCACTACAACAACCGCAACAACAACAACCACAACAACAACCACAACAACAACCACTACAACAACCGCAACAACAACCACATCAACAACCACAACAACCACAACAACAACCACAACAACAACAACCGCAACAACAACCACTACAACAACCGCAACAACAACCACTACAACAACCGCAATAACAACCACTACAACAACCACAACAACCACAACAACAACCACTACAACAACCGCAACAACAACCACATCAACAACCACAACAACAACAACAACCACAACAACCACAACAACAACCGCAACAACAACCACTACAACAGCCGCAACAACAACCACTACAACAACCACAACAACAACCGCAACAACAACCACAACAACAACCGCAACAACAACCACTACAACAACCGCAACAACAACCACTACAACAACCGCAACAACAACCGCAACAACAACAACCACAACAACAACCGCAACAACAACCACTACAACAACCGCAACAACAACCACATCAACAACCACAACAACCACAACAACAACCACAACAACCACAACAACAACAACAGCAACACCAACCACTACAACAACCACAACAACAACCACTACAACAACCACAACAACAACAACCACAACAACAACAACCACAACAACCACAACAACAACCACTACAACAACCGCAACAACAACCACATCAACAACCACAACAACAACCACAACAACAACCGCAACAACAACCATGACAACCACAACAACCACATCAACAACCACAACAACAACCGCAACAACAACCACAACAACAACCACAACAACAACCACATCAACAACAACAACAACCGCAACAACAACTACAACAACAACCACATCAACAACCACAACAACAACCGCAACAACAACCACATCAACAACAACAACAACAACTGCAACAACAACCACATCAACAACAACAACCGCAACAACCACCACAACAACCACGACAACAACCACAACAACAACTGCAACAACAACTGCAACAACAACAAACCGCAACAACAACTACAACCGCAACAACAACCACAAAAACAACAACAACAACAACAGCCGCAACAACAACTGCAACAACAACCACAACAACCGCGACAACAACAACTGCGACAACAACCTCGAAAACAACCACGACAACAACCGCAACAACAACTGCAACAACAACCACAACAACAACAATCGCAACAACCACAACAACATCCACAACAACAACTGCGACAACAACTACAACAATAACCACAACAACAACAACAACCACAATAACAACCGCGACAACATTCACAACAACAATATCACTGCTTTTAAATGAACTGTTGAACTTGGTCAACAGTAAACAGTAAACAAACACAGGAGAACAACAGCACCTGCAACTGTTTATGTGTGCGAGTGTTTGTTTGTGTGTGCCGTGTCCAGTAGGAGTTTGTTTTCCCCACACGATCCAAATGGTATATTTGTGGAACAGCTGCAGTAAAGCCAAGCTGTGTTTACTCATGTTGGGTTTGGCACATTTCTACATATCATTATCAGTGTCCGGTATTAATCACTTCAAAATGGTTTGAATTTCCTCATGAAAGACCAGAAGGCCGAAGAATGATCCTATCCTCTCGGATAATATGAATCTTCTTGTTTCAGAAATATCTGTTCAGATATGAGATTAGATATACTTGACTGTCTGTTGTTCACAGACATACACACAATTTCATGAAGACGACTATCTATTAACACAGCCACAGAAAATAAGCAGGCTCTTGAAAAGGAACTGAAAGAGCTTCAACAAGACCAGCAGGAAAGCTTAGTTCAATTGAAAATCACTCGTCATGCTCGTTTAAAAAAAAGAGGAGACTGCTGTCAAGAATAATATTTATCTTTGTCGTGTTCAGTGTGTGTGTGTGTGTTCTGTTAGTAGCCTAGCACTTCCATTCATACATTCTTTGCGTTGTGTGGTTTGCCATGGTGATTCCCCAGCTGTTAATGCTTGTAGCACAGCACATGCTGCTGCCTGTTACATGCCAGGAGACACACAACACCCAAGTGCATGTTGGGAGCACGGCATGCTGTAATCCTGGGCATAAACACTGCAACAAAACACACGAGAGGCAACACACTCTGATTCCAAATAAACGTGGCATTGTTTAACCAGCTACTGGGAAGATGGTGGGAAGACGCGCTTCGCGCACGCACGCGCACGCACGCACGCACGCACGCACGCACGCACACACACACACACACACACACACACACACACACACACACACACACACACACACACACACACACACACACACACACACACACAGCCTTCATCAACAAAGCAGAGTAGCTTTACTCCCTGTGAGAAAACATGGACACAAGCATTTTGTTGTGTATTCTTCTCCCTTCAGTGAACATGTTCACATTGGCCTCTCAACCGTCTCAGAACCCAGTGAAATTACATCACAGGTCTGCTCTAGTCACAGGTCCTGAGCTCTAGTCACAGGTCCTGAGCTCACTCGCAGGCTCTGCTCACCACAGGTCCTGAGCACTACTCACAGGTCCTGAGCTCTACTCACAGGTCCTGAGCTCCTCACAGGTTCTGAGCTCTACTCACAGGTCCTGAGCTCTACTCACAGGTCCTGAGCTCTACTCGCAGGTCCTGAGCTCTACTCACAGGTCCTGAGCTCTACTCACAGGTCCTGAGCTCTACTCACAGGTCCTGAGCTCTACTCACACAGGTTCTGAGCTCTACTCACAGGTCCTGAGCTCTACTCACAGGTCCTGAGCTCTACTCACAGGTCCTGAGCTCTACTCACAGGTCCTGAGCTCTACTCACAGGTTCTGAGCTCTACTCACAGGTCCTGAGCTCTACTCACAGGTCCTGAGCTCTTACTCACAGGTCCTGAGCTCTACTCACAGGTCCTGAGCTCTACTCACAGGTCCTGAGCTCTACTCACAGGTCCTGAGCTCTACTCACAGGTCCTGAGCTCACTCACAGGTCCTGAGCTCTACTCACAGGTTCTGAGCTCTACTCACGGGTTCTGAGGTTGCTGTGGGAATAGGGTTGACTCCCAAATGGCACCCTATTCCCTTTATAGTGCACTACTACTCAAAAGTATATAGGGATTAGGGTATAATTTGGGAAGCAACCAACATCTGACGGAGTGTAGTCATTGGGCGGCAAAGTGCAGTCTAGGGGGATTATGGGTAGAAGGCGAGAAGCAGCAGGCAGCTAGCTATCTGACCGTGGCGGGGCTGCTGGGCCGCGGGGCGTTCACGAGGAGTGAAGGGTAACATCTTCCATCCTGTCTGAATTTCCTGCTCTGTGAATCATGAGTCCCTGGAGACAGAAGGCAGCCTAGTCTATTCACTGAGGGTAGCAGACAGCTAGTCCTATTGACTGAGGTAGCAGACAGCCTAGTCCACTCACTGAGGTAGCAGACAGCCTAGTCTATTCACTGAGGTAGCAGACAGCCCATTCACTGACATAGCAGACAGCCTAGTCTATTCACTGAGGTAGCAGACAGCCTAGTCCACTCACTGAGGTAGCAGACAGCCCATTCACTGACGTAGCAGACAGCCTAGTCTATTCACTGAGGTAGCAGACAGCCTAGTCTATTGACTGAGGTAGCAGACAGCCTAGTCTATTCACTGAGGTAGCAGACAGCCTAGTCTATTCACTGAGGTAGCAGACAGCCTAGTCTATTCACTGAGGTAGCAGACAGCCTAGTCTATTCACTCAGGTAGCAGACAGCCTAGTCTATTCACTGAGGTAGCAGACAGCCTAGTCTATTGACTGAGGTAGCAGACAGCATAGTCTATTGACTGAGGTAGCAGACAGCCTAGTCTATTGACTGAGGTAGCAGACAGCATAGTCTATTGACTGAGGTAGCAGACAGCCTAGTCTATTCACTGAGGTAGCAGACAGCCTAGTCCACTCACTGAGGTAGCAGACAGCCTAGTCTATTCACTGAGGTAGCAGACAGCCTAGTCTATTCACTGACATAGCAGACAGCCTAGTCTATTCACTGAGGTAGCAGACAGCCTAGTCTATTCACTGAGGAAGCAGACAGCCTAGTCTATTGACTGAGGTAGCAGACAGCCTAGTCTATTGACTGAGGTAGCAGACAGCCTAGTCTATTCACTGAGGTAGCAGACAGCCTAGTCTATTCACTGAGGTAGAAGACAGCCTAGTCCACTCACTGAGGTAGCAGACAGCCTAGTCTATTCACTGAGGTAGCAGACAGCCTAGTCTATTCACTGAGGTAGCAGACAGCCTAGTCCACTCACTGAGGTAGCAGACAGCCTAGTCTATTCACTGAGGTAGCAGACAGCCCATTCACTGAGGTAGCAGACAGCCTAGTCCACTCACTGAGGTAGCAGACAGCCTAGTCTATTCACTGAGGTAGCAGACAGCCTAGTCTATTGACTGAGGTAGCAGACAGCCTAGTCTATTCACTGAGGTAGAAGACAGCCTAGTCTATTCACTGAGGTAGCAGACAGCCTAGTCTATTCACTGAGGTAGCAGACAGCCTAGTCCACTCACTGAGGTAGCAGACAGCCTAGTCTATTCACTGAGGTAGCAGACAGCCTAGTCCACTCACTGAGGTAGCAGACAGCCTAGTCTATTCACTGAGGTAGCAGACAGCCTAGTCCACTCACTGAGGTAGCAGACAGCCCATTCACTGACGTAGCAGACAGCTTAGTCTATTCACTGAGGTAGCAGACAGCCCATTCACTGAGGTAGCAGACAGCCTAGTCCACTCACTGAGGTAGCAGACAGCCTAGTCTATTCACTGAGGTAGCAGACAGCCTAGTCTATTGACAGAGGTAGCAGACGGCCTAGTCCACTCACTGAGGTAGCAGACAGCCTAGTCCATTCACTGAGGTAGCAGACAGCCTAGTCTAATCACTGAGGTAGCAGACAGCCTAGTCTAGGCTGTCTTCTACCTCAGTGAATAGACTAGGCTGTCTGCTACCTCAGTGAATAGACTAGGCTGTCTGCCTACCTCAGTGAATAGACTAGGCTGCCTGCTACCTCAGTGAATAGACTAGGCTGCCTGCTACCTCAGTGAATAGACTAGGCTGTCTGCTACCTCAGTCAATAGACTAGGCTGTCTGCTACCTCAGTGAGTGGACTAGGCTGTCTGCTGCCTCAGTGAATAGACTAGGCTGTCTGCTACCTCAGTGAGTGGACTAGGCTGTCTGCTCACCTCAGTCAATAGACTAGGCTGTCTCGCTACCTCAGTGAATAGACTGGGCTGTCTTCTACCTCAGTGAATAGACTAGGCTGTCTGCTACCTCAGTGAATAGACTAGGCTGTCTGCTACCTCAGTGAATAGACTAGGCTGTCTGCTACCTCAGTGAATAGACTCAGGTTGTCTGCTACCTCAGTGAATAGACTACAGGCTGTCTGCTACCTCAGTGAGTGGACTACGGCTGTCTGCTACCTCAGTGAATAGACTAGGCTATCTGCTACCTGAGTGATGGGCTGTCTCGCTACCTCAGTGAATGGACTGGAGCTGTGCTGCTACCTCAGTCAGTAGACTGGGCTGTGCCTGCTACCCTCAGTCAGAGACTGGAGCGCTGTGCTGCTACCCTCAGTCGATAGACTAGGCTGTCTGCCTACCTCAGTGAATAGACTAGGCTGTCTGCTACTCAGTCAATAGACTCAGGACTGTCTGCTTCCTCAGTGAATAGACTAGGCTGTCTGCTACCTCAGTGAATAGACTAGGCTGTCTGCTACCTCAGTGAGTGGACTGGAGCGTGTCAGCCACCTCAGTGAATGGACTGGGCTGTCTGCTACCTCAGTGAATGAGACTGAGAGCTATCTGCTACCTCAGTGAATGGACATGAGGCTGTCTGCCTACCTCAGTGAATAGACTAGGCTATCTGCTACCTCAGTGAATGGACTAGGCTGTCTGCTACCTCAGTGAATAATAGCTGAAGCTGTCTGCTACCTCAGTGAATAGACTGAGGCTGTCTGCTACCTGAGTGAATAGACTAGAGGCTGTCTGCTACCTCAGTGAATAGACTAGGCTGTCTGCTACCTCAGTGAATGGACTGGCTGTCTGCCTTACCTCAGTGAATAGACTAGGCTGTACCTGCTACTCAGTCGAATAGACTAGGACTGTCTGCTACCTCAGTGAGTAGATTAGGCTGTCTGCTACCTCAGTGAATAGACTAGGCTGTCTGTCACTCAGTCAATAGACTAGGCTGTCTCGCTACACTCAGTGAATAGATTAGGCTGTCCCGCTACCCCAGTGAATAGTCAGGCTGTCTGCTACCTCAGTCAATAGACTAGGGCTGTCTGCCATGTCAGTGAATGATGGCTGTCTGCTACCTCAGTGAATAGACTAGGCTGTCTGCTGCCTCAGTGAATAGACTAGGCTGTCTGGCTACCTCAGTGAATAGACTCAGGCTGTCTGCTACC
>NW_027012810.1:0-18175 GCF_036934945.1 Oncorhynchus masou masou
GGGTATATCTCCAGTCCTTTAGACAGTAGGGTATATATCCAGTCCTTTAGACAGTAGGGTATATATCCAGTCCTTTAAACAGTAGGATATATCTCCAGTCCTTTAGACAGACAGTAGGGTATATATCCAGTCCTTTAGACAGACAGTAGGGTATATATCCAGTCCTTTAGACAGACAGTAGGGTATATATCCAGTCCTTTAAACAGTAGGGTATATCTCCAGTCCTTTAGACAGACAGTAGGGTATATCTCCAGTCCTTTAAACAGTAGGGTATATCTCCAGTCCTTTAGACAGTAGGGTATATCTCCAGTCCTTTAGACAGTAGGGTATATATCCAGTCCTTTAGACAGACAGTAGGGTATATCTCCAGTCCTTTAGACAGTAGGGTATATCTCCAGTCCTTTAAACAGACAGTAGGGTATATCTCCAGTCCTTTAGACAGTAGGGTATATCTCCAGTCCTTTAGACAGTAGGGTATATCTCTAGTCCTTTAGACAGTAGGGTATATCTCCAGTCCTTTAAACAGACAGTAGGGTATATCTCCAGTCCTTTAAACAGACAGTAGGGTATATATCCAGTCCTTTAGACAGACAGTAGGGTATATCTCCAGTCCTTTAGACAGACAGTAGGGTATATCTCCAGTCCTTTAAACAGACAGTAGGGTATATCTCTAGTCCTTTAGACAGTAGGGTATATCTCCAGTCCTTTAGTCAGACAGTAGGGTATATCTCCAGTCCTTTAGACAGTAGGGTATATCTCCAGTCCTTTAGACAGTAGGGTATATCTCCAGTCCTTTAGACAGTAGGGTATATCTCCAGTCCTTTAAACAGTAGGGTATATCTCCAGTCCTTTAGACAGTAGGGTATATCTCCAGTCCTTTAAACAGTAGGGTATATCTCCAGTCCTTTAAACAGTAGGGTATATCTCCAGTCCTTTAAACAGACAGTAGGGTATATCTCCAGTCCTTTAAACAGTAGGGTATATCTCCAGTCCTTTAGACAGTAGGGTATATCTCTAGTCCTTTAGACAGTAGGGTATATCTCCAGTCCTTTAGACAGACAGTAGGGTATATCTCCAGTCCTTTAGACAGTAGGGTATATCTCCAGTCCTTTAAACAGACAGTAGGGTATATCTCCAGTCCTTTAAACAGACAGTAGGGTATATCTCCAGTCCTTTAGACAGTAGGGTATATCTCCAGTCCTTTAGACAGTAGGGTATATCTCCAGTCCTTTAGACAGTAGGGTATATCTCCAGTCCTTTAGACAGTAGGGTATATCTCCAGTCCTTTAGACAAGAGGGTATATCTCCAGTCCTTTAAACAGTAGGGTATATCTCCAGTCCTTTAGACAGTAGGGTATATCTCCAGTCCTTTAGACAGTAGGGTATATCTCCAGTCCTTTAGACAGTAGGGTATATCTCCAGTCCTTTAGACAGTAGGGTATATCTCCAGTCCTTTAGACAGTAGGGTATATCTCCAGTCCTTTAAACAGACAGTAGGGTATATCTCCAGTCCTTTAGACAGTAGGGTATATCTCCAGTCCTTTAAACAGACAGTAGAATTATATCTCCAGTCCTTTAGTGAATGACAGGTATATATCCAGTCCTTTAAACAGACAGTAGGGTATATATCCAGTCCTTTAGACAGTAGGGTATATCTCCAGTCCTTTAAACAGACAATGGTATATCTCAGTCCTTTAGACAGACAGTAGAGTATATATCCAGTCCTTTAAACCAGACAGTAGGGTATATCTCAGTCCTTTAGACAGTAGGGTATATCTCCAGTCCTTTAGACAGACAGTAGGGTATATCTCCAGTCCTTTAGACAGACAGTAGGGTATATCTCCAGTCCTTTAAACAGACAGTAGGGTATATCTCCAGTCCTTTAAACAGACAGTAGGGTATATCTCAGTCCTTTAGACAGACAGTAGGGTATATATCAGTCCTTTAAACAGACAGTAGGTATATCTCCAGTCCTTTAGACAGTAGGGTATATCTCAATCCTTTAGACAGTGGTGTATATCTCCAGACCTTTGGACAGTAGGGTATATCTCAGTCCTTTAAACAGACAGTAGGGTATATCTCAGTCCTTTAAACAGACAGTGCTGACATTAGTATATATCCAGTCCTTTAGACAGTGGGGTATATCTCAGTCCTTTAAACAGACAGTAGGGTATATCTCCAGTCCTTTAGACAGACAGTCCTTTAAACAGACAGTAGGGTATATCTCCAGTCCTTTAAACAGTAGGGTATATCTCTAGTCCTTTAAACTCCAGTCCTTTACAGTAGGGTATATCTCCAGTCCTTTAAACAGACAGTAGGGTATATCTCTAGTCCTTTAAACAGTAGGGTATATCTCCAGTCCTTTAAACAGACTTTAAACAGACAGTAGGGTATATCTCCAGTCCTTTAGACAGTAGGGTATATCTCAGTCCTTTAAACAGACAGTAGGGTATATCTCCAGTCCTTTAAACAGTAGGGTATATCTCCAGTCCTTTAAACAGTAGGGTATATCTCAGTCCTTTAAACAGTAGGGTATATCTCCCAGTCCTTTAAACAGACAGTAGGGTATATCTCCAGTCCTTTAAACAGACAGTAGGGTATATCTCAGTCCTTTAAACAGTAGGGTATATCTCCAGTCCTTTAGACAGTAGGGTATATCTCCAGTAGGGTATATATCTCCTTTAAACAGACAGTAGGGTATATCTCTAGTCCTTTAAACAGTAGGGTATATCTCAGTCCTTTAAACAGACAGTAGGGTATATCTCCAGTCCTTTAGACAGACAGTAGGGTATATCTCCAGTCCTTTAGACAGACAGTAGGGTATATCTCCAGTCCTTTAGACAGACAGTAGGGTATATCTCAGTCCTTTAAACAGTAGGGTATATCTCCAGTCCTTTAACAGACAGTAGGGTATATATCCAGTCCTTTAAACAGACAGTAGGGTATATCTCAGTCCTTTAAACAGACAGTAGGGTATATCTCCAGTCCTTTAGAATATTTAAGGGTATATCTCCAGTCCTTTAGACAGGCAGTATGGTATATCTCAGTCCTTTAGACAGACAGTAGGACAGTATATATCTCAGTCCTTTAAACAGACAGTAGGGTATATCTCCAGTCCTTTAAACAGACAGTAGGGTATATCTCCAGTCCTTTAGACAGTAGGGTATATCTCCAGTCCTTTAGACAGTAGGGTATATCTCAGTCCTTTAAACAGACAGTAGGGTATATCTCCAGTCCTTTAGACAGTAGGGTATATCTCAGTCCTTTAAACAGACAGTAGGGTATATCTCCAGACCTTTAGACAGTAGGGTATATCTCCAGTCCTTTAAACAGTAGGGTATATATCCAGTCCTTTAGACAGTAGGGTATATCTCCAGTCCTTTAGACAGACAGTAGGGTATATCTCCAGTCCTTTAAACAGACAGTAGGGTATATCTCAGTCCTTTAAACAGACAGTAGGGTATATCTCCAGTCCTTTAAACAGACAGTAGGGTATATATCAGTCCTTTAAACAGTAGGGTATATCTCCAGTCCTTTAGACAGTAGGGTATATCTCCAGTCCTTTAAACAGACAATGGGTATATCTCCAGACCTTTAGACAGTAGAATTATATCTCCAGTCCTTTAAACAGACAGTAGGGTATATCTCCAGTCCTTTAGACAGACAGTAGGGTATATCTCAGTCCTTTAGACAGTAGGGTATATCTCAGTCCTTTAGACAGTAGGGTATATCTCAGTCCTTTAAACACAGTAGGGTATATCTCAGACCTTTAAACAGTAGGGTATATCTCCAGTCCTTTAAACAGTAGGGTATATATCCAGTCCTTTAGACAGTAGGGTATATCTCCAGTCCTTTAACAGTAGGGTATATCTCCAGTCCTTTAGACAGTGGGTATATCTCCAGTCCTTTAAACAGACAGTGAGGTATATATCCAATCCTTTAGACAGTAGGGTATATATCCAGTCCTTTAAACAGACAGTAGGGTATATATCCAGTCCTTTAGACAGTAGGGTATATCTCCAGTCCTTTAGACAGTAGGGTATATCTCCAGTCCTTTAAACAGTAGGGTATATCTCAGTCCTTTAGACAGACAGTAGGGTATATCTCAATCCTTTAGACAGTAGGGTATATCTCAAGTCCTTTAGACAGACAGTAGGTATATATCAGTCCTTTAAACAGACAGTAGGGTATATCTCAGTCCTTTAAACAGACAGTAGGGTATATCTCCAGTCCTTTAAACAGTAGGGTATATCTCCAGTCCTTTAAAGACAGTAGGGTATATCTCCAGTCCTTTAGACAGACAGTAGGGTATATATCCAATCCTTTAAACAGTAGGGTATATCTCCAGTCCTTTAAACAGACAGTAGGGTATATCTCCAGTCCTTTAAACAGACAGTAGGGTATATCTCCAGTCCTTTAAACAGGCAGTATGGTATATCTCAGTCCTTTAGACAGTAGGGTATATCTCCAGACCTTTAGACAGTAGGGTATATCTCCAGTCCTTTAAACAGACAGTAGGGTATATCTCAGTCCTTTAAACAGACAGTAGGGTATATCTCCAGTCCTTTAAACAGACAGTAGGGTATATCTCCAGTCCTTTAGACAGTAGGGTATATCTCAGTCCTTTAAACAGTAGGGTATATCTCAGTCCTTTAGACAGACAGTAGTATATCTCCAGTCCTTTAGACAGTAGGGTATATCTCCAGTCCTTTAAACAGTAGGGTATATCTCCAGTCCTTTAGACAGACAGTAGGGTATATCTCCAGTCCTTTAGACAGTAGGGTATATCTCAGTCCTTTAGACAGACAGTAGGGTATATCTCAGTCCTTTAGACAGTAGGGTATATCTCCAGTCCTTTAGACAGTAGGGTATATCTCAGTCCTTTAAACAGACAGTAGGGTATATCTCCAGTCCTTTAAACAGACAGTAGGGTATATCTCAGTCCTTTAGACAGTAGGGTATATATCCAGTCCTTTAAACAGACAGTAGGGTATATCTCCAGTCCTTTAGACAGACAGTAGGGTATATCTCCAGTCCTTTAAACAGTAGGGTATATCTCCAGTCCTTTAGACAGTAGGGTATATTCTCAGTCCTTTAGACAGTAGGGTATATCTCAGTCCTTTAGACAGACAGTAGGGTATATCTCCAGTCCTTTAAACAGACAGTAGGGTATATCTCAGTCCTTTAGACAGTGAGGTATATCTCCAGTCCTTTAAACAGACAGTAGGGTATATATCCAGACCTTTAGACAGTAGGGTATATCTCCAGTCCTTTAAACAGACAGTAGGGTATATATCCAGTCCTTTAGACAGTAGGGTATATCTCCAGTCCTTTAAACAGACAGTCCTTTAGACAGTAGGGTATATCTCAGTCCTTTAAACAGACAGTAGGGTATATATCCAGTCCTTTAGACAGTAGGGTATATATCCAGTCCTTTAGACAGACAGTAGGGTATATCTCAGTCCTTTAGACAGTAGGGTATATCTCCAGTCCTTTAGACAGACAGTGGGTATATCTCCAGTCCTTTAAACAGACAGTAGGGTATATCTCCAGTCCTTTAGACAGACAGTCCTTTAGACAGTAAGTATATCTCCAGTCCTTTAGAGGGTATATCTCCAGTCCTTTAAACAGACAGTAGGGTATATCTCCAATCCTTTAGACAGACAGTAAGGGTATATCTCCAGTCCTTTAAACAGACAGTAGGGTATATCTCCAGTCCTTTAGACAGTAGGGTATATCTCCAGTCCTTTAAACAGTAGGGTATATCTCCAGTCCTTTAAACAGTAGGGTATATCTCCAGTCCTTTAGACAGTAGGGTATATCTCCAGTCCTTTAGACAGTATATCTCAGTCCTTTAGACAGACAGTAGGGTATATCCTCAGTCCTTTAAACAGACAGTAGGGTATATCTCCAGTCCTTTAAACAGACAGTAGGGTATATCTCCAGTCCTTTAAACAGTGAGGTATATCTCCAGTCCTTTAGACAGTAGGGTATATCTCCAGTCCTTTAGACAGTAGGGTATATCTCAGTCCTTTAACAGACAGTAGGGTATATCTCCAGTCCTTTAAACAGACAGTAGGGTATATCTCCAGTCCTTTAGACAGACAGTAGGTATATCTCCAGTCCTTTAGACAGTAGGGTATATCTCAGTCCTTTAGACAGTGGGAGTATATCTCCAGTCCTTTAAACAGACAGTAGGGTATATCTCCAGTCCTTTCAACAGACAGTAGGGTATATCTCCAGTCCTTTAGACAGACAGTAGGGTATATCTCCAGTCCTTTAGACAGTAGGGTATATCTCCAGTCCTTTAGACAGTAGGGTATATCTCAGTCCTTTAGACAGACAGTAGGGTATATCTCCAGTCCTTTAAACAGTAGGGTATATCTCAGTCCTTTAGACAGTAGGGTATATCTCAGTCCTTTAGACAGACAGGGTATATCTCCAGTCCTTTAGACAGTAGGGGTATATCTCCAGTCCTTTAGACAGTAGGGTATATCTCAGTCCTTTAAACAGACAGTAGGAGTATATCTCCAGTCCTTTAGACAGACAGTAGGGTATATCTCCAGTCCTTTAGACAGGGCACAGTCCTTTAAACAGACAGGGGCATATCTCCAGTCCTTTAGACAGTAGGGTATATCTCAGTCCTTTAAACAGACAGTAGGGTATATCTCCAGTCCTTTAGACAGACAGTAGGGTATATCTCCAGTCCTTTAAACAGTAGGGTATATCTCCAGTCCTTTAGACAGACAGTAGGGTATATCTCCAGTCCTTTAGACAGTAGGGTATATATCCAGTCCTTTAAACAGACAGTAGGGTATATCTCCAGTCCTTTAAACAGACAGTAGGGTATATCTCCAGTCCTTTAGACAGTAGGGTATATCTCCAGTCCTTTAGACAGTAGGGTATATCTCCAGTCCTTTAAACAGACAGAAGGGTATATCTCCAGTCCTTTAGACAGTAGGGTATATCTCCAGTCCTTTAAACAGACAGTAGGGTATATCTCAGTCCTTTAAACAGACAGTAGGGTATATCTCCAGTCCTTTAGACAGTCCTTTAGACAGTAGGGTATATCTCCAGTCCTTTAGACAGTAGACCAGTCCTTTAACAGACCAGTAGTATATCTCAGTCCTTTGACAGACAGTAGGGTATATCTCCAGTCCTTTAAACAGACAGTAGGGTATATCTCCAGTCCTTTAGACAGACAGTAGGGTATATCTCCAGTCCTTTAGACAGTAGGGTATATCTCCAGTCCTTTAGACAACAGTAGGGTATATCTCCAGTCCTTTAGACAGTAGGGTATATCTCCAGTCCTTTAAACAGACAGTAGGGTATATCTCCAGTCCTTTAGACAGTAGGGTATATCTCCAGTCCTTTAAACCAGTCCTTTACAGTAGGGTATATCTCAGTCCTTTAGACAGACAGTAGGGTATATATCCAGTCCTTTAGACAATGACAGTTATATCTCCAGTCCTTTAGACAGTAGGGTATATCTCCAGTCCTTTAAACAGTAGGGTATATATCCAGTCCTTTAGACAGTAGGGTATATATCAGTCCTTTAGACAGTAGGGTATATCTCCAGTCCTTTAAACAGACAGTAGGGTATATCTCCAGTCCTTTAGACAGTAGGGTATATCTCCAGTCCTTTAGACAGTAGGGTATATCTCAGTCCTTTAGACAGTAGGGTATATCTCCAGTCCTTTAAACAGTAGGGTATATCTCCAGTCCTTTAAACAGTAGGGTATATCTCCAGTCCTTTAGACAGTAGGGTATATCTCCAGTCCTTTAGACAGTAGGGTATATCTCAGTCCTTTAGACAGACAGTAGGGTATATCTCCAGTCCTTTAGACAGAGGGTATATCTCCAGTCCTTTAGACAGTAGTATATCTCCAGTCCTTTAAACAGACAGTAGGGTATATATCCAGTCCTTTAGACAGACAGTAGGGTATATCTCCAGTCCTTTAGACAGACAGTAGGGTATATATCCAGTCCTTTACACAGACAGTAGGGTATATCTCCAGTCCTTTAGACAGACAGTAGGGTATATATCCAGTCCTTTAAACAGACAGTAGGGTATATCTCAGTCCTTTAAACAGACAGTAGGGTATATCTCCAGTCCTTTAGACAGTAGGGTATATCTCCAGTCCTTTAGACAGTAGGGTATATCTCCAGTCCTTTAGACAGTAGGGTATATCTCCAGTCCTTTAGACAGTAGGGTATATCTCCAGTCCTTTAAGACAGTAGGGTATATCTCAGTCCTTTAAACAGACAGTAGGGTATATATCCAGTCCTTTAGACAGACAGTAGGGTATATCTCCAGTCCTTTAGACAGTAGGGTATATCTCCAGTCCTTTAAACAGACAGTAGGGTATATCTCCAGTCCTTTAGACAGTAGGGTATATATCTCAGTCCTTTAAACAGACAGTAGGGTATATCTCTAGTCCTTTAGACAGACAGTAGGGTATATCTCCAGTCCTTTAGACAGTAGGGTATATCTCCAGTCCTTTAGACAGTAGGGTATATCTCCAGTCCTTTAAACAGACAGTAGGGTATATCTCCAGTCCTTTAAACAGTAGGGTATATCTCCAGTCCTTTAGACAGACAGTAGGGTATATCTCCAGTCCTTTAGACAGACAGTAGGGTATATCTCCAGTCCTTTAGACAGACAGTAGGGTATATCTCCAGTCCTTTAGACAGTAGGGTATATCTCCAGTCCTTTAGACAGTAGGGTATATCTCCAGTCCTTTAGACAGACAGTAGGGTATATCTCCAGTCCTTTAAACAGACAGTAGGGTATATCTCCAGTCCTTTAGACAGTAGGGTATATCTCCAGTCCTTTAGACAGACAGTAGGGTATATCTCCAGTCCTTTAGACAGTAGGGTATATCTCCAGTCCTTTAGACAGTAGGGTATATATCTCCAGTCCTTTAGACAGTAGGGTATATCTCCAGTCCTTTAGACAGACAGTAGGGTATATCTCCAGTCCTTTAGACAGTAGGGTATATCTCCAGTCCTTTAGACAGTAGGGTATATATCCAGTCCTTTAGACAGTAGGGTATATCTCCAGTCCTTTAAACAGACAGTAGGGTATATCTCCAGTCCTTTAAACAGACAGTAGGGTATATCTCAGTCCTTTAAACAGACAGTAGGGTATATCTCCAGTCCTTTAGACAGTAGGGTATATCTCCAGTCCTTTAGACAGTAGGGTATATATCCAGTCCTTTAAACAGACAGTTGGGTATATCTCCAGTCCTTTAAACAGACAGTAGGGTATATCTCCAGTCCTTTAGACAGACAGTAGGGTATATCTCCAGTCCTTTAGACAGTAGGGTATATCTCCAGTCCTTTAGACAGTAGGGTATATCTCCAGTCCTTTAGACAGTAGGGTATATCTCCAGTCCTTTAGACAGTAGGGTATATATCCAGTCCTTTAGACAGTAGGGTATATCTCCAGTCCTTTAGACAGACAGTAGGGTATATCTCCAGTCCTTTAGACAGTAGGGTATATCTCCAGTCCTTTAGACAGTAGGGTATATCTCCAGTCCTTTAGACAGTAGGGTATATCTCCAGTCCTTTAGACAGACAGTAGGTTATATCTCCAGTCCTTTACAGACAGTAGGGTATATCTCCAGTCCTTTAGACAGACAGTAGGGTATATCTCCAGTCCTTTAAACAGTAGGGTATATCTCCAGTCCTTTAAACAGTAGGGTATATCTCCAGTCCTTTAGACAGTAGGGTATATCTCCAGTCCTTTAAACAGACAGTAGGGTATATCTCCAGTCCTTTAAACAGACAGTAGGGTATATCTCCAGTCCTTTTAACAGTAGGGTATATCTCCAGTCCTTTAAACAGACAGTAGGGTATATATCCAGTCCTTTAAACAGACAGTAGGGTATATCTCCAGTCCTTTAGACAGACAGTAGGGTATATCTCCAGTCCTTTAGACAGTAGGGTATATATCCAGTCCTTTAGACAGTAGGGTATATCTCCAGTCCTTTAGACAGTAGGGTATATATCCAGTCCTTTAGACAGACAGTAGGGTATATCTCAGTCCTTTAAACAGACAGTAGGGTATATCTCCAGTCCTTTAGACAGTAGGGTATATCTCCAGTCCTTTAGACAGACAGTAGGGTATATCTCCAGTCCTTTAGACAGACAGTAGGGTATATCTCCAGTCCTTTAGACAGTAGGGTATATCTCAGTCCTTTAGACAGTAGGGTATATCTCCAGTCCTTTAGACAGTAGGGTATATCTCCAGTCCTTTAGACAGTAGGGTATATCTCCAGTCCTTTAGACAGTAGGGTATATCTCCAGTCCTTTAGACAGTAGGGTATATCCCAGTCCTTTAGACAGACAGTAGGGTATATCTCCAGTCCTTTAGACAGTAGGGTATATCTCCAGTCCTTTAGACAGTAGGGTATATCTCCAGTCCTTTAGACAGTAGGGTATATCTCCAGTCCTTTAGACAGTAGGGTATATATCCAGTCCTTTAGACAGACAGTAGGGTATATCTCCAGTCCTTTAAACAGACAGTAGGGTATATCTCCAGTCCTTTAGACAGACAGTAGGGTATATCTCAGTCCTTTAGACAGTAGGGTATATCTCCAGTCCTTTAGACAGTAGGGTATATCTCCAGTCCTTTAGACAGTAGGGTATATCTCCAGTCCTTTAGACAGTAGGGTATATCTCCAGTCCTTTAGACAGTAGGGTATATCTCCAGTCCTTTAGACAGTAGGGTATATCTCAGTCCTTTAAACAGACAGTAGGGTATATCTCCAGTCCTTTAGACAGTAGGGTATATCTCCAGTCCTTTAGACAGTAGGGTATATCTCCAGTCCTTTAAACAGACAGTAGGGTATATCTCCAGTCCTTTAAACAGTAGGGTATATATCCAGTCCTTTAGACAGACAGTAGGGTATATATCCAGTCCTTTAGACAGACAGTAGGGTATATATCCAGTCCTTTAGACAGACAGTAGGGTATATCTCCAGTCCTTTAGACAGTAGGGTATATCTCCAGTCCTTTAAACAGACAGTAGGGTATATATCCAGTCCTTTAGACAGACAGTAGGGTATATCTCCAGTCCTTTAGACAGTAGGGTATATCTCCAGTCCTTTAGACAGTAGGGTATATCTCCAGTCCTTTAAACAGACAGTAGGGTATATCTCCAGTCCTTTAGACAGTAGGGTATATATCCAGTCCTTTAGACAGACAGTAGGGTATATCTCCAGTCCTTTAGACAGTAGGGTATATCTCCAGTCCTTTAGACAGTAGGGTATATATCCAGTCCTTTAAACAGACAGTAGGGTATATCTCCAGTCCTTTAGACAGTAGGGTATATCTCCAGTCCTTTAAACAGACAGTAGGGTATATCTCCAGTCCTTTAAACAGACAGTAGGGTATATCTCCAGTCCTTTAGACAGACAGTAGGGTATATCTCCAGTCCTTTAGACAGTAGGGTATATCTCCAGTCCTTTAGACAGACAGTAGGGTATATCTCCAGTCCTTTAGACAGTAGGGTATATCTCCAGTCCTTTAGACAGTAGGGTATATCTCCAGTCCTTTAGACAGACAGTAGGGTATATCTCCAGTCCTTTAGACAGTAGGGTATATATCCAGTCCTTTAGACAGACAGTAGGGTATATCTCCAGTCCTTTAGACAGTAGGGTATATCTCCAGTCCTTTAGACAGACAGTAGGGTATATCTCCAGTCCTTTAGACAGTAGGGTATATCTCAGTCCTTTAGACAGTAGGGTATATCTCCAGTCCTTTAAACAGTAGGGTATATCTCCAGTCCTTTAGACAGTAGGGTATATCTCCAGTCCTTTAAACAAACAGTAGGGTATATCTCCAGTCCTTTAGACAGTAGGGTATATCTCCAGTCCTTTAGACAGTAGGGTATATCTCCAGTCCTTTAGACAGTAGGGTATATCTCCAGTCCTTTAGACAGTAGGGTATATCTCCAGTCCTTTAGACAGTAGGGTATATATCCAGTCCTTTAGACAGACAGTAGGGTATATCTCCAGTCCTTTAAACAGTAGGGTATATCTCCAGTCCTTTAGACAGTAGGGTATATCTCCAGTCCTTTAGACAGACAGTAGGGTATATCTCCAGTCCTTTAGACAGACAGTAGGGTATATCTCCAGTCCTTTAAACAGTAGGGTATATCTCCAGTCCTTTAGACAGACAGTAGGGTATATCTCCAGTCCTTTAAACAGACAGTAGGGTATATATCCAGTCCTTTAGACAGTAGGGTATATCTCCAGTCCTTTAAACAGTAGGGTATATCTCCAGTCCTTTAAACAGACAGTAGGGTATATATCCAGTCCTTTAAACAGATAGTAGGGTATATCTCCACTCTAGTCTCTCCCTCTCTGATTAACAATTAAACAGGCTGTTCATCAGTGACCACAAAAGAAACAATATTTACTTCCAAAACAACTTTATTTAAATTTGCTTATTTTTTTTTATTAGAAATCTGAAGGGCTTTACAAACTCATGCTGCATCACTGGTGACTGGTCTGCCTAACAGAACTGTGTGTCTCTGTCTTTAAGCAGTAGACCATTTAGGTAGCTGGTTTCCCAGGATGACCTGTCTGTCCACTCCCCGTCTCTGAGATGGCTGCCAGCCGGACCACGCCTCCACTGGACCCATCCCTCTCCATAGCCAAGGACAGGGCTGTCGGGGAATAACATAGTTAACGTGATAACAGGGACAGGGCTGTCGGGGAATAACATAGTTAACGTGATAACAGGGACAGGGCTGTCGGGGCAATAATATAGTTAACATAATAGCAATTAATATAATAATAGCTAATATAATCATACCGGCTAATATAATAATAGCTAATATAATCATTATAGTTCATATAATAATATCCAATATAATCATAATAGCTAATATTGTCATAATAGTTAATATAGTAGCTAATATAATCATACCAGCTAATATAATAATAGCCAATATAATCATAGCTAATATAATCATAATAGCTCATATACCAGCTAATATAATAGCTAATATAAAACAGTTAGTAAAATAATATCTGATATAATCATATTAGTTAATGTAATAATAGCTAATATAATCATAATAGTTAATAATCATAGCTAATATAATCATAATAGTTACTATAATAATAGCTAACATAATAATAGCTAATATAATAATAGCTAATATAATAACAGCTCATTTAAAACAGTTAGTATAATAATATCTAATATAATCATACTAGTTAATATAATAGGTAATGTAATCATAGCTAATATAATCATAATAGTTAATATTATAATAGTTAATGTAAGAGCTAATAATCATAATAGTTAATATAATATAATAATAATGAAATATAATATTATAGTTTATTTAATTATAGTTAATATAATAATATAGTTAATATAAGTTAACAAGTTAATATAATAATATAAGTTAACAAGTTAATATAATATTTATAGTTAATATTATTTAACAAGTTAATATAATATAGTTACTATTATAAAACAGTTAATATAATAATAATCTGCAGTTTTTAATATTTTTTATGTAATAAAAGCTTTAAATATGTATTTCCGTTAGAACACTGTTATTACTTATCATTTATTTAGTGTTGTTTACACTGTTCCAAATGGTCAGAAAAATTATAATACTGTAATCTAACAGCACCTGTTTGTCACACATCTGGCCGAGAATATGTGGACAACTACAAATACCTGGGTGTCTGGTAAGATTGTAAACTCTCCTTCCAGACTCATTAAGCATCTCCAATCTAAAACCGGCTTCCTATTTAGCAACAAAGCATCCTTCACTCATGCTGCCAAACATACCCTCGTAAAACTGACTCCTTGACTTCGGTGATGTAATTTACAAAATAGCCTTCAACACTCTACCTAGTAAATTGGATGCAGTCTATCACAGTGACATCCGTGTTGTCACCAAAGCCCCATATACTACCCACCACTGCGACCTGGGTGCTCTCGTTGGCTGGCCCTAACTTCATATTCGTTGCCAAACCCACTGGCTCCAGGTCATCTATAAGTCTTTGCTAGGTAAAGCCCCACCTTATCTCAGCTCACTTGTCACCATAGCAACACCCACCCGTAGCACGCGCTCCAGTCTCAAAACTGAACAAAGAACAAGATTTGTTTTGTGTTTGTACCTCCAGATACCAGGCGAAGACACTGGTCCTTTGTCATGTTGGGTTTGTAGTTGGAGTCCATGTAACCATAGATATAGGTGGATCCTGACCCTCCAACTGATACAGGCTGTCTGACCAGCATACCTCCTACTGGGACAGTGTACACCTGGGGGGATTATGTTCTCAATGTTCATAAACCAAATCAACTACTCAGTCTGTTCATCAGGATTTGTAAGATACTGATTGAAATGAAACAGACAGAGGCCCAGCTATGATAGTCAATAAGGTTTATTCACAGGAACGTTCACACACACACACAAACATACACACACACACACACAAACATACACACACACACATTCACACACAAACATACACACACTCACACAAACATACGCACACACACTCACACAAACATACGCACACATACTCACACAAACATACGCACACACACACATTCACACACACACTCACACAAACATACACACACATTCACACATTCACACACAAACACACATACATAAACACACATTCACACAAACATACACAAACATACGCGCACACACACATACGCGCACACACAAACAGTTATCGCGCAAACACAAACATTCACACAAACATACGCACACACACACATTCACACAAACAAACATACACACTCACACACACATAAACATAAACACACACACATTCACACAAACGCACACACACAAACATACGCGCACACACAAACATACGCGCACACACACACATTCACACAAACATACGCACACACAATCACACACACAAACATACGCACACACAATCACACACACAAACATACGCACACACAATCACACACACAAACATACGCACACAGCCGACAAAGATTAGGGGATTCCGTGAGACTTACTCCCCATCCTCCCTCTTCATATAAATTCCATCAACAGGGAGAGAAGCGGAAAAAGAGTGTGTGTGTGTGTGTGTTAGGGTCCGACTGATACAGGCTGCCTGACCAGCATACCTATATCTCCTACTGGACAAGAGGAAAGAGAGAGAGAAGGACAGAGTAGTATCTGATAGTGGAGATAGTGGACAGAGTAAGTACTGAGTAGTGTCTGATAGTGGAGATAGTGGACAGAGTAAGTACTGAGTAGTGTCTGGTAGTGGAGAGAGTAAGTACTGAGTAGTGTCTGGTAGTGGACAGAGTAAGTACTGAGTAGTGTCTGGTAGTGGAGAGAGTAAGTACTGAGTAGTGTCTGGTAGTGGACAGAGTAAGTACTGAGTAGTGTCAGATAGTGGAGATAGTGGACAGAGTAAGTACTGAGTAGTGTCTGGTAGTGGACAGAGTAAGTACTGAGTAGTGTCTGGTAGTGGACAGAGTAAGTACTGAGTAGTGTCTGGTAGTGGACAGAGTAAGTACTGAGTAGTGTCTGGTAGTGGAGAGAGTAAGTACTGAGTAGTGTCTGGTAGTGGACAGAGTAAGTACTGAGTAGTGTCTGGTAGTGGACAGAGTAAGTATTGAGTAGTGTCTGACAGTGGAGAGTGTAAGTACTGAGTAGTGTCTGGTAGTGGAGAGTGTAAGTACTGAGTAGTGTCTGGTAGTGGACAGAGTAAGTACTGAGTAGTGTCAGATAGTGGACAGAGTAAGTACTGAGTAGTGTCTGGTAGTGGACAGAGTAAGTACTGAGTAGTGTCTGGTAGTGGACAGAGTAAGTATTGAGTAGTGTCTGACAGTGGAGAGTGTAAGTACTGAGTAGTGTCTGGTAGTGGAGAGTGTAAGTACTGAGTAGTGTCTGGTAGTGGACAGAGTAAGTACTGAGTAGTGTCAGATAGTGGAGATAGTGGACAGAGTAAGTACTGAGTAGTGTCTGGTAGTGGAGAGAGTAAGTACTGAGTAGTGTCAGATAGTGGAGATAGTGGACAGAGTAAGTACTGAGTAGTGTCTGGTAGTGGAGAGTGTAAGTACTGAGTAGTGTCTGGTAGTGGACAGAGTAAGTACTGAGTAGTGTCAGATAGTGGAGATAGTGGACAGAGTAAGTACTGAGTAGTGTCTGGTAGTGGAGAGAGTAAGTACTGAGTAGTGTCTGGTAGTGGACAGAGTAAGTACTGAGTAGTGTCTGGTAGTGGAGAGTGTAAGTACTGAGTAGTGTCTGGTAGTGGACAGAGTGAGTAGTGTCTGGTAGTGGACAGAGTAAGTACTGAGTAGTGTCTGGTAGTGGACAGAGTAAGTACTGAGTAGTGTCAGATAGTGGAGATAGTGGACAGAGTAAGTACTGAGTAGTGTCTGGTAGTGGAGAGAGTAAGTACTGAGTAGTGTCTGCTAGTGGAGAGAGAAGGACAGAGTAAGTACTGAGTAGTGTCTGGTAGTGGAGAGTGTAAGTACTGAGTAGTGTCAGATAGTGGAGATAGTGGACAGAGTAAGTATTGAGTAGTGTCTGGTAGTGGAGAGAGAAGGACAGAGTAAGTACTGAGTAGTGTCTGGTAGTGGAGAGTGTAAGTACTGAGTAGTGTCAGATAGTGGAGATAGTGGACAGAGTAAGTATTGAGTAGTGTCTGGTAGTGGAGAGAGAAGGACAGAGTAAGTACTGAGTAGTGTCTGGTAGTGGAGAGTGTAAGTACTGAGTAGTGTCTGATAGTGGAGATAGTGGACAGAGTAAGTACTGAGTAGTGTCTGGTAGTGGAGAGAGTAAGTACTGAGTAGTGTCTGGTAGTGGACAGAGTAAGTATTGAGTAGTGTCTGGTAGTGGAGAGAGAAGGACAGAGTAAGTACTGAGTAGTGTCTGGTAGTGGAGAGTGTAAGTACTGAGTAGTGTCTGATAGTGGAGATAGTGGACAGTAAGTACTGAGTAGTGTCTGGTAGTGGAGAGAGTAAGTACTGAGTAGTGTCTGGTAGTGGACAGAGTAAGTACTGAGTAGTGTCTGGTAGTGGAGAGAGAAGGACAGAGTAAGTACTGAGTAGTGTCTGATAGTGGAGAGAGAAGGACAGAGTAAGTACTGAGTAGTGTCTGGTAGTGGAGAGAGTAAGTATTGAGTAGTGTCTGGTAGTGGAGAGAGAAGGACAGAGTAAGTACTGAGTAGTGTCTGGTAGTGGAGAGAGTAAGTACTGAGTAGTGTCTGATAGTGGAGAGAGTAAGTACTGAGTAAGTATTGAGTAGTGTCTGATAGTGGAGAGTGTAAGTACTGAGTAGTGTCTGGTAGTGGAGAGAGAAGGACAGAGTAAGTACTGAGTAGTGTCTGGTAGTGGAGAGAGTAAGTATTGAGTAGTGTCTGGTAGTGGAGAGAGAAGGACAGAGTAAGTATTGAGTAGTGTCTGGTAGTGGACAGAGTAAGTACTGAGTAGTGTCTGGTAGTGGAGAGTGTAAGTATTGAGTAGTGTCTGATAGTGGACAGAGTAAGTACTGAGTAGTGTCTGGTAGTGGAGAGTGTAAGTATTGAGTAGTGTCTGATAGTGGACAGAGTAAGTACTGAGTAGTGTCTGGTAGTGGAGAGTCTAACCTGTCCTCCCGTCTCTTGTCCCATCCCGCCACGATGATCCCGGCCATCAGCTCCTCTCTGTACCTATAGCAGGACGCCTTAAATAGATTGGCAGCTGTCTGGACCAAAGGGGCTTCATCCAGCTCAATACTGGGGAAGAGAGGGAGGAAGTATTTTTACAGTAGTGTGGATGCAGTAGAGGACAGCGTGTACCTAACATACTGTTGTTTCCTGTTGTATTTTACAGTAGTGTGGATGCAGTAGAGGACAATGTGTACCTAACATACTGTTGTATTTTACAGTAGTGTGGATGCAGTAGAGGACAATGTGTACCTAACATACTGTTGTATTTTACAGTAGTGTGGATGCAGTAGAGGACAGTGTGTACCTAACATACTGTTGTATTTTTACAGTAGTGTGGATGCAGTAGAGGACAGTGTGTACCTAACATACTGTTGTATTTTACAGTAGTGTGGATGCAGTAGAGGACAGTGTGTACCTAACATACTGTTGTTTCCTGTTGTATTTTACAGTAGTGTGGGTGCAGTAGAGGACAGTGTGTACCTAACATACTGTTGTATTTTACA
>NW_027012811.1:0-57500 GCF_036934945.1 Oncorhynchus masou masou
AATATCTAATCAGTCCTGGAATATCCTAATCAGTCCTGGATTCATGCTTTACATCTCCAGTAATAATATCTAATCAGGCCTGGATTCATGCTTTATACCTCCAGTAATAATATCTAATCAGTCCTGGATTCATGCTTTATACATCCAGTAATAATATCTAATCAGTCCTGGATTTATGCTTTATACCTCCAGTAATAATATCTCATCAGTCCTAGATCCATGCTTTACATCTCCAGTCACGGACGTGTATATTCCTACCCAAGCTGACACCGCGATGTCTCTCAAGGGACTACACTGGACTTTGTGAAAACTGGAATCTGCACATCCACATTTATTGTAGCTGGCGACTTCAATAAAGGAAATCTGAGGAAAACGCTACCAAGGTTTTATCAACACATCTCCTGTGCTACTCGCTTCTCGACCACCATTGACCGGCTACAAGGCCCTCCCCCGCCCTCCCTTCTGCAAATCAGATCACACCTCCATTCTGCTGCTCCCATTCCTATAGGCAGAATCTTAAACAGGAAGTACCTGTGCTAAGAACTGTTCAATATTGGTCTGACCAATCGTAATCTATGCATCAAGACTATTTTGATCATGCGGACTGGGATATGTTCCGGGGGACTGACTTCATCAGGAAGTGCAAAGAGGATTTTGTTCCCACTGTGACGATGGATAGATTCTTGCAAAACTGAAAGAATGAACCACTTAATTTTACCACAGCAAGGTGACTGGGAACATTGACGCTTAAACAGTCCAACTATGCCCTCGGTTAGGAAATCAAACAGGCAAAACGACAGTACATGGAGAAAGTGGAGACGCAATTTAACCAGTCAGGCATGAGAGGTATGTGGCAGGATCTCCAGATCGCAGACTATAAAGGGAAATCCAGGCGCGTTGTGGACACTGACGCCTTGCTCCTGGATAATCTAAACACTTTCTTCGCCCGCTTCGAAGGGAAAAAACACAGTGCCGCAGACGCAGGCCACAGCCGCTCACGAGGGTGGTGAGCTCTCGTTCTCTGTAGCCGACATGTGTAAGACAAACCATCCTGTGCGACTTGGTGCTAGACATCTTGACAAGCCGACTTCAGGTGTGGTGGAGGTAGTCTACAACATGTTCTCCGTAGCCGATGTGTGTAAGATATTTAAGTGTGTTAACCCTCGCAAGGCTACGGCCCACACGGCATCCCAAGCCGCGTCCTTAGAGCATCTGCACACCAGCTGGCTGGAGTGTTTACAGACATATTCAATCTCTCCCAATCCCAGTTTGTTCTCCGTAATTGCTTCAAGATGTGGACCTTTGTTTCTGTACCAAAGAAAGCAAAGGTTAATGAACGAAAGGACTATCACCCCATAGCACTCACTTCTGTCTTCATGAAGTGCTTTGAGAGGCTAGTTAATCAGATCACCTACACATTACCCAACACCCTAGACCCACTTCGATTTGCATACCTCCCCAACAGATTCACAGATGACGCAATCGGCCATTGCAATGCACACTCCCCTATATCATCTGGACAAGAATACCTATGTAAGATTGCTGTTCATCGACTACAGCTCATTCTTCAACACCATAGTGCCCTCCAAGCTCAACAATAAGCTCGGGTCCTGGGTCTAAAAACCGCCCTGTGCGTCTTGGTGCTAGACATCCTGACGAGCCGACTCCAGGTGGTGAAGGTAGGCAACAACACCTCCACTAAACTGATCCTCATCACGGGGGCCCCACAAGGGTGTGTGATCAGCCCATGCCTGTACTCCCTGTTCACCCATGACTGCGTGGCCATACATGTCACCAACTCAATCATCAAGTTTGCAGACGACACAATAGTGCTAGGCCTGATTACCAACAAAGACGTGACAGCCTACAGATAAGAAGTGAGGGCCTTGGCAGAGTAGTGCAAGGAAAATAACCTCTCCTTCATTGCCATCAGTATGGTGCGGTCAGCCTTCCCTCCAATACATCTACAGCACCCGGTATCACAGGAAGGACAAAAATATCATCAAGGACCTCAGCCACCCGAGCCATGGCTTGTTCACCCTGCTACCATCTATAAGGCTGAGACAGTACAGGTGCATCAAAGCTGGGACAGAGAGACTGAAAAACAGCTTCTATCTCCAGGCCATCAGACTGTTAAACAGTCACCACTAGCTGGTCTCCGCCCAGTACTCTACTCTGAACTTAGTCACCCTGGGACTAAACACCTCCCTCTGCAACTGGATTCTGGATTTCCTGACGGGCCACCCACAGGTGGTAAGGGTAGTTAATAATACATCTGCCACGCTTATCCTCAACACGTGGGCCCCTCAGGGGTGTGTGCTCAGTCCCCTCCTGTACTCTCTGTTTACCCATGACTGCATGGTCAAGCACGACTCCAACACCGTCATTAAGTTTGCGGACAACAAAACAGAGGTAGGCCTGATCACCGACAATGATGAGACAGGTCTGAGACCTGGCAGTGTGGTGCCAGGAAAACAACCGCTCCCTCAATGTGATCAACACAAAGGAGATGATTGTGGACTACAGGAAAAGGAGGACCGAGCATACCCCCTTTGTTATCGACGGGGCTGTAGTGGAGCAGGTGGACAGCTTCAAGTTCCTTGGTTTCCACATCACCAACAAACTATCCATGGTCCAAACACACCAAGACAGTCGTGAAGAGGGCAAGACAATGCCTATTCCCCCTCAGAAGACTGAAAATATTTGGCATGGGTCCTCAGAACCTCAAACGGTTCTACAGCTGCACCATCGAGAGCATCCTGACTGGTTGCATCACCGCCTGGTATGGCAACTGCACGGCCTCCAACCGCAAGGCACTACAAAGGGTAGTGTGTATGGCCCAGTACAACATTGGAGCCAAGCTTCCTGCTACCCAGGATCTCTCTACCAGGCGGTGTCAGAGGAAGGCCTTAAAATTTGCCAAAGACTTCAGCCACCCTAGTCATAGACTTTTCTCTCTGCTACCGCACGGAAAGTGGTACCGGAGCGCCAAGTCTAGGTCCAAAAGGCTTCTTAACAGCTTCTACCCCCAATTCACAAGACTCACGAACAGCTAATCAAATGGCTACTGGGACTATTTGCATTGTCCACCACACCCCCCACCCCAATGTATACGCTGCTGCGTTAATTATTAATTATCTATGCATAGTCACCTCTACCTGCATGTACATATTACCTCAATTACCTTGACGAACCTCTACATTGACTCTGTACTGGTACCCCCTGTATATAGCCTCACTACTGTTATTTTATTGTTGCTCTTTAATTATTTGTTATTTCTGTATTTTCTTCTTTTATTTTTTTACTTCAGTTTATTTTTTATAAAATACTTTTTTTAAACATATTTTTCTTAAAACTGCATTATTGATTAAGGGCTTGTGAGTAAGCATTTCACTGTTGTATTCTGCCCATGTGACAAATATCATTTGATTTGATACCAGCAAAAGTGTGCAAAGCTGCCATCAAAGCAAAGGGTGGATTTCTTGAAGAATCTCAAATATAAAATACACACTCCATATGTGTAATTTCATAGTGTTGATGCCTTCTACTATTATACAATGTAGAAAATAGTAAAAATAAATAAAAAAACCCTTGAATGAGTAGGTGTGTCCACACTTTTTGACTGGTGCTGTATATACTGTACTCTAGTCAAGGCTCATTCCATATAACTACTGCTGTACACAACTTGTCTATCGTCACCATCATACAGTATATACAAATATATTCACTCTGATTTTGCAAGTTCTGACATTTCTTAATTCCTTTATTTTTATTGATTGGATTTGTATGTGTTGTTTTGTATTGTTAGCATGCACTGTTGGAGCTATAAACGTGAGCATTTAGCTAGGTATTAATGCACTGTTGGCGCTATACACGTGAGCATTTAGCTCGGTATTAATGCACTGTTGGAGCTAGAAACATGAGCATTTAGCAAGGTATTAGTGCACTGTTGGAGCTAGAAACATGAGCATTTAGCTAGGTATTAATGCACTGTTGGAGCTAGAAACATGAGCACTAAGCTAGGTGAGCATTTAGCTAGGTATTAATGCACTGTTGGAGCTAGAAACATGAATGTTTAGCTAGGTATTAATGCACTGTTGGAGCTAGAAACATGAGCATTTAGCTAGGTATTAATGCACTGTTGGAGCTATAAACATGAGCATTTAGCTTGGTATTAATGCACTGTTGGAGCTAGAAACATGAGCATTTAGCTAGGTATTAATGCACTGTTGGAGCTAGAAACATAAGCATTTTGCTGCACCTGCGATGATTTCATTTAATAACATCTAATCAGTCCTGGAAGCAGACAGCTCCTCTATAAATAGAACTATAGTCAGCCTGAGAAGAGACACCCACCTCCCTCCAACACTCAAATGTACCTATATTGTTTATTAAATGCCACACTGTGACTGGCTGCCTGTAAATGTTAGAGAGACGTGATATAGAGCAGGGGTAGAGTCTCAAATTATGTCCTATTCCCTATCTAGTGCACTATATTTGACCAGAGCCCATTGGGCCCTATAGGGAATAAGGTGCTATTTAAGAACACATACTTTTATATGGATATTGAGCATAATAACTCGGCTGAAACTAAACTCCGAAAGCTACTGTAGCACTGTCACAGTATGTAACGGTAACTACTACTACTACTACTGTAACTACTGTAGCACTGTCACAGTATGTAACGGTAACTACTACTACAACTACTGTAGCACTGTCACAGTATGTAACGGTAACTACTACTACTACTACTGTAACTACTGTAACACTGTCACAGTATGTAACGGTAACTACTACTACTACTACTGTAACTACTGTAGCACTGTCACAGTATGTAACGGTAACTACTACTACTACTGTAACTACTGTAGCATTGTCACAGTATGTAACGGTAACTACTACTACTACTGTAACTACTGTAACACTGTCACAGTATGTAACGGTAACTACTACTACTACTGTAACTACTGTAGCACTTTCACAGTATGTAACGGTAACTACTACTACTGTAACACTGTCACAGTATGTAACGGTAACTACTACTACTACTGTAACTACTGTAGCACTTTCACAGTATGTAACGGTAACTACTACTACTACTGTAACACTGTCACAGTATGTAACGGTAACTGTCAGGACCCGGTTTCGAACCTGGGTCTCCGGAGTGAGAAACAGTCACTTAACCAACTGAGCCACGAATAGACAGCAGAACCCGGAAGATGAGGCAGACACAGCAGTACTTAAGACGGTGAATTTAATAAAGAAAAAAAACCTAAAATACAAAAATGGCAAATCCAAAAGGTGGTAGGTAAAACACAAAAGAAATCAAAAGAAACTCACCAAAAATAAACAAAAACAAAAAACAGAATACCACAAGAACGTCACCCGGAATCGACAAGAGCACACAGAACACTAGGGCAGGGTGCTAACATACAAACACAGAGCACAGAACAGAGGGAAACTAAGGGTTTAAATACACTCAGGGGAAACGAGACACAGGTGCAAATAATAATGAGGAACAAGGGAAAAACATAAGGACAAAAAGCACAATGGGGGCATCTAGTGACCAACAACTGGAACAACCCTGGCCAAATCCTGACAGAATCCCCCCCCTAGGAACGGCTCCTGACGTTCCCACCAGCTCTCTCAGGGTGGAGGACCCTGAACTGACGAATGAGGTCAGGGTCCAGGATGTCTTTGGCAGGAACCCAGGAGCGCTCCTCAGGACCGTAGCCTTCCCAGTCCACCAGATACTGCCAGGACCGCTGCACCCGGCGGGAATCCAGTATCCGGTGGACGGTATAAGCCGGCTGGCCTCCAATGACACGAGGCGGAGGGGGAGGTCTGTCTGCCGGGACAAGGGGAGAAAAACAACAGGTTTTAACAAAGACACATGAAATGTGGGATTAATCTTAAGGGATCTGGGTAAGTGTAGGCGATAAGAAACTGGGTTAACTCTCCTGGCAACCTTGAAGGGACCGATGTATTTTTGGGACAGCTTGCGAGACTCCACCCGTAGAGGTAAGTCTCTTGTGGAGAGCCAGACTCTCTGGCCGGGGCGCAGGGTAGGCCCGGGACGGCGACGTCTGTTGGCTTGTTTTTGATACCTCTGTGAGGAACGCATCAGATTAAGACGGGTCTTCCTCCACATAAGCCGACAGCGTCTGACGAACCTCAAGGCTGAAGGCACTCTGACTTCTGCCTCCTGGTCCGGGAACAATGGAGGAGCATAGCCAAACTGACACTCGTGCGGGGACATACCAGTGGAGGAGGAGCGCAAGGTGTTGTGCGCGTATTCGGCCCAAACAATAAAGGATGACCATGTGGACGGGTTGTCACGAGTCATACATCGGAGGGTGGTTTCCAGCTCTTGATTCATCCTCTCTGTTTGGCCGTTGGACTCCGGATGATACCCTGAAGATAGACTGGCAGAAGCCCCCATGAGTTGGCAGAAGGCCTTCCAAAACCTTGAGGCGAACTGGGGACCTCTGTCAGAAACCACATCTTGAGGAATGCCGAAGACTCGGAACACATGATTAATTACCAACTCAGCCGTTTCCTTGGGAGAAGGTAACTTAGTCAGAGGGACGAACCTGGCCGCCTTTGAAAACCTGTCGATTATGACTAGGATAGTAGTATTGCCATGGGATGGAGGAAGTCCAGTAATAAAGTCCAATGAGATATGGGACCAGGGTCTGTGGGGAACAGGTAAAGGGTGAAGGAGTCCTTGAGGGCGGAGGTGAGAAGATTTGCCCTGGCAGCACACGGGGCAGGCATTGACGAAAGTGGCAACGTCTTCTCTTATGGTAGGCCACCAGAACTTACGCTGGATGAACTCCAAGGTGCGACCTACGCCCGGATGACAGGTGAGGCGAGAGGAGTGCCCCCACAGAAGGACCTGAGTCCTCACTGCCTTGGGGACAAACAACCGATTGGCAGGGCCTCCTTTAGGGTCCGGTTCGCTAGCTTGAGCACGTCTCACGGTATCCTCCACTTGCCACGAGATCGGAGCCACAATCTTAGCAGCAGGAAGGACAGGCATGTCCGTGTCATCTCGAATGGCAGGAGCGTAGACTCGGGACAGGGCATCCGGTTTGAGATTCTTCGACCCGGGCCGATAGGTGAGGATAAACTGGAATCGATTGAAGAAAAGAGACCATCTAGCTTGTCTAGAGTTCAATCGCTTCGCCTGCTGGATATACTCCAGATTTTTGTGGTCCGTAAGCACTTGAAACGGGTGAGAAGCCCCTCGAGCCAGTGTCTCCATTCCTTCAATGCCATCTTAACCGCTAGGAGTTCACGATCCCCACATCGTAGTTCCTCTCAGTCGGGGTAAGCCGGTGTGAGAAGAAAGCGCACGGATGAAGCTTCTTGTCTTCACCCCTCTGAGACAGGACAGCTCCAACACCAACCTCTGATGCGTCTACCTCCACCACAAATGGTTCATCCGTAGTCGGTAGTATCAGGATGGGAGCAGAGAGGATGCGCTGCTTGAGTCCTTGGAAGGCCGTCTCAGCTTCTCTTCCCCAAAAAAACCTTGCATTGCCACCTTTGGTTAAAGCTGAGAGAGGAGCTGCCACCAAACTGAAGTTCTTGATGAACTTGCGGTAAAAGTTTGTGAAGCCCAGGAAACGCTGAACATCCTTAACGGATTTGGGGGTGGGCCAATCCGCTACCGCCCCTACCTTCCTAGGGTCCATTTGGATTCGACCGGGTTCCACTACAAATCCCAGGAATTGTACTCGGGATGAATGGAATTCACATTTTTCCGGCTTAACGTACAGATGGCTGTCCAGGAGGCGTTTGAGTACTTGTCTGACATGCTTAGTGTGTTCTTGAAGGGAGCTCGAAAAGATGAGGATGTCATCCAAGTAAACGAACACAAATATGTTAAGCATATCCCTAAGCACATCGTTTATGAGCGCTTGGAACACCGCTGGGGCGTTGGTCAGGCCAAAGGGCATCACCAAGTATTCATAGTGACCAGTAGGCGTGTTGAAAGCGGTCTTCCACTCGTCACCAGGTCTGATCCGCACAAGATGGTATGCGTTCCGCAGGTCAAGCTTAGTGAAAACAACTGCTTCCTGGAGCAGCTCGAAGGCTGTGGCCATAAGGGGTAGCGGGTAACGGTTACGGACGGTTATGTCATTGAGTCCCCGGTAGTCGATGCAAGGACGTAACCCACCATCTTTCTTGGCCACAAAGAAAAACCCTGCTCCCGCCGGGGAGGTTGATGGACGCATGAGGCCTGCTTCCAGAGAGTCCTTGATGTAGGTATCCATAGCAGCTTGTTCGGGTGGAGATAGGGAAAAGATCCGACCCCTGGGGGGGCAAGTGCCCGGAAACAGGTCGATGGGGCAATCGTAAGATCTATGGGGTGGTAGCATGGTGGCCCTCTGTTTGCTAAACACCAGTTTGAGGTCATGGTAACACTCGGGAACTCGGGTCAGGTCGATGGATTCTAAAGACTCGGGAGTAGAACTCGGGGAATTCTGGAAAATACAAGTAGCTTGGCACGTAGGACCCCACTGCTTGATAGTGCCCCACAGACCAGTCGATGTGAGGGTTATGGCTGTGAAGCCAGGGGTATCCAAAGACGAGAGGGAACTCGGAACAGGAGATCAAATGAAAGTTCATCAATTCCTGGTGTTGTGAAACTGAAAGTCTCAAGGAGGTAGTGACATGAGTGACAAGTCCAGATCCCAAAGGGCTTCCATCCAATGTAGTAACCCTCATGGGGTCACTTAGAAGTTCAGAGGGAACGCCATTCTCCTTCGCCCAGACACCATCCATGAAGTTACCTGCGGCTCCAGAGTCTACCAAGGCTTGAAGGTGAAGCTTGTGGTTGTCCCAGGAGAGGGTGACTGGAATGAGCAGACGGGAGTTGGACGGATGGGAGGAGGTTATGTTTCCCGTTACAGTTCCCCCGGTCTGTACGGGACAGAGCGTTTCCCTGGAGCCCGGGACACGTGGAACGGAAATGGCCCGGTTTGCCGCAATATAGACAGCGTCGCTCCCTCATCCGGCGGTCTCTCTCAGCCTGGGAGATGCGTCCAATCTGCATGGGTTCCGGTGGAGCCAGTGATGATAAAGGTGGGGACTCGGAGCTGGGACTGATAGGAGCTAGAGGTCTACGGTTGAGTTCTCTCTCTCTCAGACGCTGGTCAATGCGTGAGGCCAACTTGATCAGGGACTCGAGATTGTCCGGTGGTTCCCGAGTGGCCAGTTCATCTTGGATAGTGTCGGAAAGGCCTTTCAGAAAGCACACCGTGAGCGCCTCGTTGTTCCAGCCACTCGCTGCTGCCACCGTGCGGAACTGGATGGCATAGTCCGTCACGCTGCGCCAACCTTGATGGAGAGTCAGGAGCTGTTTGGCTGAGTCAGAACCACTGCTTGGGCCTTGAAACACTCGTTTGAATTCCTCAGCAAAGGCAGAGTAGCTGGCACAGCAGGAACTATGGGCATCCCACACAGCAGTAGCCCAGGCCAGGGCTTTTTCCGACAGCAGGGTGATGATATATGCGATCTTAGACCGGTCGGTGGGAAACGACGAGGGTTGCAGCTCAAAGGAGAGAGAACATTGAGTGAGAAACCCTTTACAAGCACTTGGATCACCTGAGAACTGTTGGGGAGGTGGAAGACGAGGTTCAGCCAGGGGGTTAACTGCCATGGGTACGTGAACTTGAGGTACTGGGACGGGAACTGTTGCCGGGGTAAGTCGATCAGATATTTGCTTAATGGAAGTCAGCATCTCCGACAGAAGATGAGAATGTCTAGCCATTAAGGCCTCTTGCTGAACCAGGGCGACTTCGTGGCGTTGGACAGTCTCCTGGTGGTGGGACAGCATGGCAAAAAGGTCCTGGGAACTGGCTGCCTCTGGGTTCATCTTTGGCTCTGTGTTTCTGTCAGGACCCGGTTTCGAACCTGGGTCTCCGGAGTGAGAAACAGTCACTTAACCAACTGAGCCACGAATAGACAGCAGAACCCAGAAGATGAGGCAGACACAGCAGTACTTAAGACGGTGAATTTAATAAAGAAAAAAAACCTAAAATACAAAAATGGCAAATCCAAAAGGTGGTAGGTAAAACACAAAAGAACTCAAAAGAAACTCACCAAAAATAAACAAAAACAAAAAACAGAATACCACAAGAACGTCACCCGGAATCGACAAGAGCACACAGAACACTAGGGCAGGGTGCTAACATACAAACACAGAGCACAGAACAGAGGGAAACTAAGGGTTTAAATACACTCAGGGGAAACGAGACACAGGTGCAAATAATAATGAGGAACAAGGGAAAAATATAAGGACAAAAAGCACAATGGGGGCATCTAGTGACCAACAACTGGAACAACCCTGGCCAAATCCTGACAGGTAACTACTACTACTACTACTGTAACAATGTCACAGTATGTAACGGTAACTACTACTACTACTACTGTAACACTGTCACAGTATGTAACGGTAACTACTACTACTACTACTGTAACACTTTCACAGTATGTAACGGTAACTACTACTACTACTACTACTACTGTAGCACTGTCACAGTATGTAACGGTAACTACTACTACTACTACTGTAGCACTGTCACAGTATGTAACGGTAACTACTACTACTACTACTGTAACACTGTCACAGTATGTAACGGTAACTACTACTACTACTACTACTGTAACTACTGTAGCACTGTCACAGTATGTAACGGTAACTACTACTACAACTACTGTAACTACTGTAGCACTGTCACAGTATGTAACGGTAACTACTACTACTACTACTGTAACTACTGTAGCACTGTCACAATATGTAACGGTAACTACTACTACTACTACTGTAACTACTGTAACACTGTCACAGTATGTAACGGTAACTACTACTACTACTGTAACTACTGTAGCACTGTCACAGTATGTAACGGTAACTACTACTACTGTAACTACTGTAGCACTGTCACAGTATGTAACGGTAACTACTACTACTACTACTGTAACTACTGTAGCACTGTCACAGTATGTAACGGTAACTACTATTACTGTAACTACAGTAGCACTGTCACAGTATGTAACGGTAACTACTACTACTACTGTAACTAGTGTAACACTGTCACAGTATGTAACGGTAACTACTACTACTGTAACTACTGTAGCACTGTCACAGTATGTAACGGTAACTACTACTACTGTAACTACTGTAGCACTGTCACAGTATGTAACGGTAACTACTACTACTTTAACTACTGTAACACTGTCACAGTATGTAACGGTAACTACTACTACTACTGTAACTACTGTAGCACTGTCACAGTATGTAACGGTAACTACTACTACTACTGTAACTACTGTAGCACTGTCACAGTATGTAACGGTAACTACTACTACTACTGTAACTACTGTAGCACTGTCACAGTATGTAACGGTAACTACTACTACTACTACTGTAGCACTGTCACAGTATGTAATGGTAACTACTACTACTACTGTAACTACTGTAACACTGTCACAGTATGTAACGGTAACTACTACTACTACTACTGTAGCACGGTCACAGCATGTAACGGTAACTAATACTACTGTAACTACTGTAGCACTGTCACAGTATGTAACGGTAACTACCACTACTACTGTAAGTACTGTAACACTGTCACAGTATGTAACGGTAACTACTACTACTACTGTAACTACTGTAACACTGTCACAGTATGTAACAGTAACTACTACTACTACTGTAACTATTGTAGCACTGTCACAGTATGTAACGGTAACTACTACTACTACTGTAACTACTGTAACACTGTCACAGTATGTAACGGTAACTACTACTACTGTAACTACTGTAGCACTGTCACAGTATGTAACGGTAACTACTACTACTGTAACTACTGTAGCACTGTCACAGTATGTAACGGTAACTACTACTACTACTGTAACTACTGTAACACTGTCACAGTATGTAACGGTAACTACTACTACTACTGTAACTACTGTAGCACTGTCACAGTATGTAACGGTAACTACTACTACTACTGTAACTACTGTAACAAAGTCACAGTATGTAACGGTAACTACTACTACTACTACTGTAACACTGTCACAGTATGTAACGGTAACTACTACTACTACTACTGTAACTACTGTAACACTGTCACAGTATGTAACGGTAACTACTACTACTGTAACTACTGTAGCACTGTCACAGTATGTCACGGTAACTACTACTACTGTAACTACTGTAGCACTGTCACAGTATGTAACGGTAACTACTACTACTACTACTGTAGCACTGTCACAGTATGTAACGGTAACTACTACTACTACTGTAACTACTGTAACACTGTCACAGTATGTAACGGTAACTACTACTACTACTACTGTAGCACTGTCACAGCATGTAACGGTAACTAATACTACTGTAACTACTGTAGCACTGTCACAGTATGTAACGGTAACTACCACTACTACTGTAACTACTGTAACACTGTCACAGTATGTAACGGTAACTACTACTACTACTGTAACTACTGTAACACTGTCACAGTATGTAACGGTAACTACTACTACTACTGTAACGGTAACTACTACTACTACTGTAAGTACTGTAGCACTGTCACAGTATGTAACGGTAACTACTACTACTACTGTAACTACTGTAGCACTGTCACAGTATGTAACGGTAACTACTACTACTACTGTAACTACTGTAACACTGTCACCGTATGTAACGGTAACTACTACTACTACTGTAACTACTGTAGCACTGTCACAGTATGTAACGGTAACTACTACTACTACTACTGTAACTACTGTAACACTGTCACAGTATGTAACGGTAACTACTACTACTACTACTGTAACACTGTCACAGTATGCAACGGTAACTACTACTACAACTACTGTAACTACTGTAGCACTGTCACAGTATGTCACGGTAACTACTACTACTACTGTAAATACTGTAACACTGTCACAGTATGTAACGGTAACTACTACTACTACTGTAACTACTGTAGCACTGTCACAGTATGTAACGGTAACTACTACTACTACTACTACTGTAACTACTGTAACACTGTCACCGTATGTAACGGTAACTACTACTACTACTGTAACTACTGTAGCACTGTCACAGTATGTAACGGTAACTACTACTACAACTACTGTAACACTGTCACAGTATGTAACGGTAACTACTACTACTACTACTGTAACACTGTCACAGTATGTAACGGTAACTACTACTACAACTACTGTAACTACTGTAGCACTGTCACAGTATGTAACGGTAACTACTACTACTACTGTAACTACTGTAGCACTGTCACAGTATGTAACGGTAACTACTACTACAACTACTGTAACTACTGTAACACTGTCACAGTATGTAACGGTAACTACTACTACTACTGTAACTACTGTAGCACTGTCACAGTATGTAACGGTAACTACAACTACTACTACTGTAACACTGTAGCACTGTCACAGTATGTAACGGTAACTACTACTACTACTACTGTAACTACTGTAGCACTGTCACAGTATGTAACGGTAACTACTACTACTACGACTACTATAACTACTGTAGCACTGTCACAGTATATAACGGTAACTACTACTACAACTACTGTAACTACTGTAGCACTGTCACAGTATGTAACGGTAACTACTACTGTAACACTGTCACAGTATGTAACGGTAACTACTACTACTACTGTAACTACTGTAGCACTGTGACAGTATGTAACGGTAACTACTACTACTACTGTAACTACTGTAGCACTGTGACAGTATGTAACGGTAACTACTACTACTACTACTGTAATTACTGTTGCACTGTCACAGTATGTAACGGTAACTACTACTACTACTACTGTAACTACTGTAGCACTGTCACAGCATGTAACGGTAACTACTACTACTACTGTAACTACTGTAGCACTGTGACAGTATGTAAAGGTAACTACTACTACTACTACTGTAACTACTGTAGCACTGTCACAGTATGTAACGGTAACTACTACTACTACTACTGTAACTACTGTAGCACTGTCACAGCATGTAACGGTAACTACTACTACAACTACTGTAGCACTGTCACAGTATGTAACTACTACTACTGTAACTACTGTAACACTGTCACAGTATGTAACGGAAACTACTACTACTACTGTAACTACTGTAACACTGTCACAGTATGTAACGGCAACTACTACTACTACTACTGTAACACTGTCACAGTATGTAACGGTAACTACTACTACTGTAACACTGTCACAGTATGTAACGGTAACTACTACTTCTACTGTAACACTGGCACAGTATGTAACGGTAACTACTACTACTATTGTAACTACAGTAACACTGTCACAGTATGTAACGGTAACTACTACTACTACAGTAACACTGTCACAGTATGTAACTAATACTTCTACTGTAACTACTGTAGCACTGTCACATTATGTAACGGTAACTACTACTACTACTACTGTAACTACTGTAACACTGTCACAGTATGTAACGGTAACTACTACTCCTACTGTAGCACTGTCACAGTATGTAACGGTAACTACTACTTCTACTGTAGCAATGTCACTGTATGTAACGGTAACTACTACTGTAACACTGTCACAGTATGTAACGGTAACTACTACTACTACTACTGTAACACTGTCACAGTATGTAACAGTAACTACTACTGTAACACTGTCACAGTATGTAACGGTAACTACTACTACTACTACTACTACTACTACTACTGTAGCACTGTCACAGTATGTAACGGTAACTACTACTGTAACACTGTCACAGTATGTAACGGTAACTACTACTACTACTACTACTACTGTAACACTGTCACAGTATGTAACAGTAACTACTACTACTACTGTAACTACTGTAACACTGTCACAGTATGAACAGTAACTACTACTTCTACTGTAGCACTGTCACAGTATGTCACGGTAACTACTACTTCTACTGTAGCACTGTCACAGTATGTAAAGGTAACTACTACTACTACTACTGTAACTACTGTAACACTGTCACAGTATGTAACGGTAACTACTACTGCTACTGTAACTACTGTAACACTGTCACAGTATGTAACGGTAACTACTACTACTACTGTAACTACTGTAGCACTGTCACAGTATGTAACAGTAACTACTACTACTACTGTAACTACTGTAACACTGTCACAGTATGTAACGGTAACTACTACTACTACTACTGTAACTACAGTAACACTATCACAGTATGTAACGGTAACTACTACTACTACTACTGTAACACTGTCAAAGTATGTAATGGTAACTACTACTACTACTGTAACTACTGTAGCACTGTCACAGTATGTAACGGTAACTACTACTCCTACTGTAGCACTGTCACAGTATGTAACGGTAACTACTACTACTACTACTACTGTAACTACAGTAACACTGTCACAGTATGTAACGGTAACTACTACTACTACTACTGTAACTACTGTAGCACTGTCACAGCATGTAACGGTAACTACTACTACAACTACTGTAGCACTGTCACAGTATGTAACTACTACTACTGTAACTACTGTAACACTGTCACAGTATGTAACGGAAACTACTACTACTACTGTAACTACTGTAACACTGTCACAGTATGTAACGGCAACTACTACTACTACTACTGTAACACTGTCACAGTATGTAACGGTAACTACTACTACTGTAACACTGTCACAGTATGTAACGGTAACTACTACTTCTACTGTAACACTGGCACAGTATGTAACGGTAACTACTACTACTATTGTAACTACAGTAACACTGTCACAGTATGTAACGGTAACTACTACTACTACAGTAACACTGTCACAGTATGTAACTAATACTTCTACTGTAACTACTGTAGCACTGTCACATTATGTAACGGTAACTACTACTACTACTACTGTAACTACTGTAACACTGTCACAGTATGTAACGGTAACTACTACTCCTACTGTAGCACTGTCACAGTATGTAACGGTAACTACTACTTCTACTGTAGCAATGTCACTGTATGTAACGGTAACTACTACTGTAACACTGTCACAGTATGTAACGGTAACTAACTACTACTACTACTACTGTAACACTGTCACAGTATGTAACAGTAACTACTACTGTAACACTGTCACAGTATGTAACGGTAACTACTACTACTACTACTACTACTACTACTACTGTAGCACTGTCACAGTATGTAACGGTAACTACTACTGTAACACTGTCACAGTATGTAACGGTAACTACTACTACTACTACTACTACTGTAACACTGTCACAGTATGTAACAGTAACTACTACTACTACTGTAACTACTGTAACACTGTCACAGTATGAACGGTAACTACTACTTCTACTGTAGCACTGTCACAGTATGTCACGGTAACTACTACTTCTACTGTAGCACTGTCACAGTATGTAAAGGTAACTACTACTACTACTACTGTAACTACTGTAACACTGTCACAGTATGTAACGGTAACTACTACTGCTACTGTAACTACTGTAACACTGTCACAGTATGTAACGGTAACTACTACTACTACTGTAACTACTGTAGCACTGTCACAGTATGTAACAGTAACTACTACTACTACTGTAACTACTGTAACACTGTCACAGTATGTAACGGTAACTACTACTACTACTACTGTAACTACAGTAACACTATCACAGTATGTAACGGTAACTACTACTACTACTACTGTAACACTGTCAAAGTATGTAATGGTAACTACTACTACTACTGTAACTACTGTAGCACTGTCACAGTATGTAACGGTAACTACTACTCCTACTGTAGCACTGTCACAGTATGTAACGGTAACTACTACTACTACTACTACTGTAACTACAGTAACACTGTCACAGTATGTAACGGTAACTACTACTACTACTACTACTACTACTACTACTACTACTACTGTAACACTGTCACAGTATGTAACGGTAACTACTACTACTACTGTAACTACAGTAACACTGTCACAGTATGTAACGGTAACTACTACTACTACTACTACTACTACTACTACTACTACTACTACTACTGTAACACTGTCACAGTATGTAACGGTAACTACTACTACTACTGTAACTACAGTAACACTGTCACAGTATGTAACGGTAACTACTACTACTACTACTACTACTACTACTACTGTAACACTATCACAGTATGTAACGGTAACTACTACTACTACTACTACTACTACTACTGTAACACTGTCACAGTATGTAACAGTAACTACTACTACTACTGTAACTACTGTCACAGTATGTAACGGTAACTACTACTACTCTAACTAACTGTGTAACTGTGACTACTACTACTAAAACTACTGTAACAGTATGTAACTGTGACTACTACAACTACTACTGTAACTACTGTAACAGTACATAACTGTGACTAATACTACTACTACTACTACTACTACTACTGTAACTACAGTAACAGTATGTAACTGTGACTACTACTACTACTACTACTGTAACTACTGTAACACTTTCACAGTGTGTGTAGAAAACAGATCAATACTATGCGCTTTACCCAGAAATATAGGAGGTCACCTTTGAAAAGCCCTTTGCTGATTCCAGGGGGATGGGAATAGCTTTACACTGCACATTAACCTGGAAGGGAGGACAGTAGCAGACACCCGTTAGCCTGATGGGACAATAACAGACCCATTTGGCTTTCTTAAAGCCTTTTTAATGTTATATACAGACAGTACGGCTGCTGCATCAGGCTTCTACACTGGAATCCAGCTTTTGGTATTTAGAAAGACTTCAAATAATTTTCACAGGTGTCATTAAAGTGCAATTCCGCCACTTTTCAACCTCATATCCATTATCTTCAGCACCATACCAGTGTCTACATATGTGAAAACAGCACGTTTCAATGATCTGTGGTTAAAAAGAGAAGAAAGGTTAACAAAGGGTAGGATTAACCTTTTCACCGGTGAGTTCCAAATATCTCTAACATGCTGACCAGACCGAACACGTTGCGTGCACGAGCGTCGCAAAATAAATGTAGAAATCCATGTTATTCAATTATTGCACCCACACTGCTCGCGCGCGCCAACGAGCATCTGCGTTGCCAAGGGATCAAATAGAAGTCATTCCTATTTCTGACGCAGATCGCCCTGAAAGTCCTGCCTCTCCCATCTCCTCATTGGTTTATAGAAGCAGGTACCCACGTGCCATTTCCTCATTGGTTATACCCACGTGGGTGATTGAAAGACTAAATGTTTTGCCGGTTGTCATGGTAAAGTTGTCGATGCTAATTACCATATAAATTCAAAGATGAAAAAGCCTGGAAGCAGGAGAGATGACTAGAAATGATTTGGTTGGCCGTTTTATGTGTGGATTAATTGTCGGAGTAGAAGACCTTGTGCAAGTCAGGTAAAATAACAACTCAATGTTTATATCCCAGGACTAATTAGCTAGCAACAGCAAGTTAGCTAAATAGGACAAATTAGCTAATAAGTGCAACCTAACTAGCTAAATTGCCATAAATGTTTAATGCTTTTCTACCTGTCCCCAAATTAATGTAATTGGTTCAGAGTTTGTTTTGATAGGGGTTTAGTGTAAGGGGAAAAAATAAATGTATGCATGATAGCGCATGATGGTGCACGCACGCAGCCGGTTTGGGTTCAGTGTAACGGTCGCCCCAGCGATGTGATGTCAGAATGCACTCACTGTTCCAAAATGTGATTGTTATGCAACAGGACATTTAACATGCGCTGCCTGTTAATTATCTATAGGCTATGTTTCAACTTGTAAATTTCAAATAATTTTCTAACAAGTTTTATTTTCTAACAGTTTGAATTGAGGTGTGTTCCGCCTCCTCATTAATTCACATAGAAGTAGCATTTCAGTGTTGTGGACAATTTATGTTTAAGGCTTTACTGAGACGGTCAAACTTTCCTCTTCGAGGAGAGACGTTGCCCATTTCTTCTGCACGTCAAGTATGCAGACATTTGCACAGTCTTGCACGAACTGGCACATTTTCTGGCTGGTGCTCGCATTTCTTTCATTGTCGATTTCCTTACAAAAATGTACTTAGGACATGTTTGCGTTCCTATCCAAGTAAGTGCCTTACAGTATTTTTTGTATATTGTTTTGTTGTTTCTACTGTAGCATGATGTATGTATGTACAGTGGGGCAAAAAAGTATTTAGTCAGCCACCAATTGTGCAAGTTCTCCCACTTAAAAAGATGAGAGAGGCCTGTATGTACAAACGGAGCATAATGTATTTATAGTTTCATTCACTATATTATTATATTATTGGTTACAAATAACGCATTTTGATAATAGAAATAAGGCCATGCACATAAAAAAAACATCCTCCCTCATCTTAAACGGCACTGACCGCCACTGCATTTGTAAGGACATTGTTTATGCAAAATTTTTACTGTGAAAAAAAAACTGTGTGGCTAGCTCAAATGCTAACTGTCGCGGAAATCAAAACTAATCACACCGGTTTGAGCGTTTCGCTTCAGGGACCACTGTAGAATGATCACACCCATTTGTTGGTACGTGTGAAAAGGTTAAAACCCCCGAAAAGTTTGATTTTCAAAACGTGCAATGGGTTTCTAGCCAGAGGGAGGGTGTTTTCTTGCTCCGCATGTAACCGTGAATCTATTTTTTAAATGTTTTTTTTACTTTTGATGATGTAATCGGGAAGAACTTTGTAACTTCATAATTGTTTCTAAAAAACATAGAAATTTGGCATTTTCACATACACTTCATGGCCAAAAGTATGTGACCCCCCCCCCCCTTCAAAGTAGTGGATTCGGCTATTTCAGCCACACCTGTTGCTGACAGGTGTATAAAATCGAGCACACAGCCATGCAATCTCCATAGACAAACATTGGCTGTAGAATGGACCGTACTGAAGAGCTCAGTGACATCAACGTGGCACCGACATAGGATGCCACATTTCCAACAAGTCAGTTCGTCTAATTTCTGCCCTGCTAGAGCTGCCCGGGTCAACTGTGTTGTTATTGTGAAGTGGAAACGTCTAGGAGCAACAACGGCTCAGCCACAAAGTGGTAAGCCTCACAAGCTCACAGAATGGGATCACAGAGTGATGAAGCGCGTAGGGCGTACAAACTGTCTGTCCTCGGTTGCAACACTCACTACTGACTTCCAAACTGCTTCTGGAAGTAACGTCAGCACAAGAACTGTTTGTCGGGAGCTTCCTGTAATGGGTTTCCATGGCCAAGCAGCTGCACACAAGCCTAAGATCACCATTTGCAATGCCAAGCTTCAGCAGGAGTGGTGTAAAGCTCACCAACGTTGGATACTGGAGCAGTGGAAACGTGTTTTCTGTAGCTTCGCCATCTGGCAAGCCGACGGATGAATCTGGGTTGACGGATGCCAGAGAAACGCTCCTGCCCCAATGCATCGTGCCAATTGTACAGTTTGTGGAGGAGGAACGCAATGACATTCTAGACAATAATGGTCCATACAGAAATGGTTTATCGAGATCTGTGTGGGAGAACTTGACTGGCCTGCATAGAGCCCTGATCTTAACCCAGTTGAACACCTTTGGGATGAATAGGAATGCCGACTATGAGCCAGGCCTTATCGCCCAACATCAGTACCCGACCTCACTAATGCTCTTGTGGCTGAATGGAAGCAAGTCCCCGCAGCAGTGTTCCAACATCTAGTGGAAAGCCTTCCCAGAAGAGTGGAGACTGTTATAGCATCAAAGGGGGGGGTGGGGTCCAACTCCATATTCATGGCCATGATTTTGGAAGGAGATGTTAAACATCAGGTGTCCACATGCTGTTGGGCATGTAGTGTATATAGACACTGGTATTATGCTGGAGATAATAACGTAGTGGAATTATACTTGAAGTTGGCCAAATGGCAAAAAAAAGGACATTGTCCTCTTCAAAGGATCATATTTGTATTACATATTCTATGAAAGACAGTTCAATATGTGGAGATCAATGACTGCCAATTATAAAATGCTAAATAACACCCTGCTATGGAACTGGATAAAAGATGACATCTGAATGTCATTTCCACTAGTTCTTAACATGAACACGTTTCCCCCGCGGTAGAAATCAACCGTATATCGATCCCACATAACTTCTGAAGTTGAATAAAATATAATCAACCGTATATCGATCCCACATAACTTCTGAAGTTGAATAAAATATAATCAACCGTATATCGATCCCACATAACTTCTGAAGTTGAATAAAATATAATCAACCGTATATCGATCCCACATAACTTCTGAAGTTGAATAAAATAAAATCAACCGTATATCGATCCCACACAACTTCTGAAGTTGAATAAAATAAAACCAACCGTATATCGATCCCACATAACTTCTGAAGTTGAATAAAATAAAATCAACCGTATATCGATCCCACACAACTTCTGAAGTTGAATAAAATAAAACCAACCGTATATCGATCCCACATAACTTCTGAAGTTGAATAAAATATAATCAACAGCTAATAAGAACCATTTTTATTTATTTTATTTAACCGAGATATTAATTTGACAAATCTTTCTCAAAATGATCTTCCACTTATTGACAATTAACAAATATTTGTCATTGTCATGAAAGATTGCTAGATTGTTCCCAGTGTTCGATCAAAAGCATTCTGGGAAATATATATTTTATATTTAAAACATTTTATTTATCCTTTACTTAACTAGAAAAGTCAGTTAAGAACAAATTATTATTTACAATGACGGCCTACAGGGGAACAGTGGGTTAACTCCCTTGTTCAGGGGAAAAATACCAGATTTGTACTTTGTCAGCTCAGAGATTTGATCCAGCAACCTTTTGGTTACTGTCCCAACGCTCTATCCACTAGGCTACCTGCCACCCAAAAATATGAAAAACTGGTCCATTTCTTCTACATGACCTTGAATGTGCAATGGAAGGAATACACACAGAATAAAGACAAAAAGTTTTTCTGAAGTATTCTGGAAGATGAATGAAATGTCATGTTGCTGCACCAGCCCTGAATCTCCCCAGAGCCAAGTTAGCTAAGGAAGGTTAGTGAAGTTTCTTTCCCTTCAAGTCTTTTTGAGGTTTGATTCACTTTATCTTGTGTTGTTACTTCTAAGGACGATCTACTAGATATCGAACTGTTTGAACTGAGGAGGCCTACTCGTTAGGGGCATATAGAATATACAGAGTACGACAGCTGGCCGACTCACATAACAGATCACTTCACATGTCATATTTCATTTCATTTACATTTCATATTCATCAACACAAGATCCATCCATCAACACCTGAATCAAAAACTGCACCTCTTCATAATCATCATCACTCTCATCATCCTCACCACCATCATAATCCTGCTCGTCATCATCCTCACCACATCATCATTTTATTGTATCATTTTATTAAACCGTTATTTAACTAGGCAAGTAAATGAACCCTTCTCCTGCAATTTCTGCCCCCTCCCCCTAAAACAGATAAAAGATATCTGTTGTTTTGCATTTGGGCTGTACCTCAATCCATCACATCCACCAATATCACAATTCCGCATTTGCGGTGAAAGGTGGCAGAGACAGAGAGGTGTTCATCAGACCATGGAAAGATGAGACTCTCACAAAACACCATGGTGTTCTTCTGTTTAACGACTCACGGGACTCGTCTGATGTCGGTACGACCTCTTCTGTTTTACGACTCACGTCTGATGTCGGTACGACCTCTTCTGTTTAACGACTCACGGGACTCGTCTGATGTCGGTACGACCTCTTCTGTTTAACGACTCACGGGACTCGTCTGATGTCGGTACGACCTCTTCTGTTTTATGACTCAGGGGACTCGTCTGATGTCGGTACGACCTCTTCTGTTTAACGACTCACGGGACTCGTCTGATGTCAGTACGACCTCTTCTGTTTAACGACTCACGGGACTCGTCTGATGTCGGTACGACCTCTTCTGTTTTACGACTCACGGGACCTGTCTGATGTCCGTACGACCTCTTCTGTTTTACAACTCACGGGACTCGTCTGATGTCCGTACGACCTCTTCTGTTTTACGACTCACGGGACTCGTCTGATGTCGGTACGACCTCTTCTGTTTAACGACTCACGGGACTCGTCTGATGTCGGTACGACCTCTTCTGTTTAACGACTCACGGGACTCGTCTGATGTCGGTACGACCTCTTCTGTTTAACGACTCACGGGACTCGTCTGATGTCGGTACGACCTCTTCTGTTTTACGACTCACGGGACTCGTCTGATGTCGGTACGACCTCTTCTGTAAAACGACTCACGTCTGATGTCGGTACGACCTCTTCTGTTTAACGACTCACGGGACTCGTCTGATGTCGGTACGACCTCTTCTGTTTAACGACTCACGGGACTCGTCTGATGTCGGTACGACCTCTTCTGTTTAACGACTCACGGGACTCGTCTGATGTCGGTACGACCTCTTCTGTTTAACGACTCACGGGACTCGTCTGATGTCGGTACGACCTCTTCTGTAAAACGACTCACGTCTGATGTCGGTACGACCTCTTCTGTTTTACGACTCACGGGACTCGTCTGATGTCCGTACGACCTCTTCTGTTTTACGACTCACGGGACTCGTCTGATGTCGGTACGACCTCTTCTGTTTAACGACTCACGGGACTCGTCTGATGTCGGTACGACCTCTTCTGTTTAACGACTCACGGGACTCGTCTGATGTCGGTACGACCTCTTCTGTTTAACGACTCACGGGACTCGTCTGATGTCGGTACGACCTCTTCTGTTTTACGACTCACGGGACTCGTCTGATGTCGGTATGACCTCTTCTGTAAAACGACTCACGTCTGATGTCGGTACGACCTCTTCTGTTTAACGACTCACGGGACTCGTCTGATGTCGGTACGACCTCTTCTGTTTAACGACTCACGGGACTCGTCTGATGTCGGTACGACCTCTTCTGTTTAACGAATCACGGGACTTGTCTGATGTCGGTACGACCTCTTCTGTTTAACGACTCACGGGACTCGTCTGATGTCGGTACGACCTCTTCTGTTTAACGACTCACGGGACTCGTCTGATGTCGGTACGACCTCTTCTGTTTAACGACTCACGGGACTCGTCTGATGTCGGTACGACCTCTTCTGTTTAACGACTCACGGGACTCGTCTGATGTCGGTACGACCTTTTCTGTTTAACGACTCACGGGACTCGTCTGATGTCGGTACGACCTCTTCTGTTTTACGACTCATGGGACTCGTCTGATGTCGATATTACCTCTTCTGTAAAACGACTCACGTCTGATGTCGGTACGACCTCTTCTGTTTAACGACTCACGGGACTCGTCTGATGTCGGTATGACCTCTTCTGTAAAACGACTCACGTCTGATGTCGGTACGACCTCTTCTGTTTTATGACTCACGGGACTCAATCTGTTTCTATTGGCTAATAGCAATAGGGTCAAACATCATTTTTCATCTGAGAGATTGGTATTATTATTATATATATATATTTTTTACATGTGTTTAACCCTTTATTTTTGTCACTAAACAGTCTCCATATATACAGTCCTTCCATTCATTTTCTTTGGAGGGGACCTTGAGATGAGTCTTGTGAGGTCTGTGGGCGTCCTATAGCCAGACAACATACATGTACGTGTTCCTGAGAGTCTCACCTTTACACAGAGGGGTGATATTAGTGAGTAGCCCAAACTGTTTGGACGCTACAGACAGAAGATAACAGATCGTCTGTACCGACCTCAGATGAGACACTTATGGGGGGGGGGGGGGTTGTAGAGCAAAACGGAGAACACCATCGTGTTTGTGAGAGTCTCATCCATAGAGGGGTCTCTAGCATAAACTGACATATTTATGTATTATGCTAATTAGATTTTCACGGGGGCGCGGACATCGACCTTAAGGGGTTTAACATGTCACTACACACGCAGAGTCTATCAAAGGGAGACTGCATGATGCTGACTGCTCCATTATTACAGTAGGACACCCATAGTGAACATTTCATTTGAAAGTTAAACACTTTCCACAATGCAGCGCAACACAGCAGGAACCATCTTGTGTCTGTGTTCATCCATAAAACACAACAGAGCCTGGGGGGGGGGGGTGGGTGGAGGAGAGGGGAGAAGAGAGGATAAGAGTAGAAGAGGGGAGAGGGGAGGGAAGAGGGTTTAGATGATGTGGAGGGTAGAGAATGAGAGGGTAGAGAGGAAAGGTGGAGGAGAGGAGAGGGGAGGAGTGGAGAGAAGGGGATGGTAGAGAGGAGAGGTGGAGGAGAGGAGAGGGGAGGAAAGGAGGAGAGGGGTGGAGAGATGGGAAGAGAGGAGGAGATGAGAGGTGAGATCAATCAAAAACAAACCTACTTTAGCACCAAATGAAAAACAAGTTGTGTCTGTGTCTACAGTATACTGTAAAGGGGCTGTGGAGGAGGAGGAGGAGGAGGAGGGCTGAGGAGGAGGAGGAGGAGGGCTGAGGAAGAGGAGGAGGGCTGAGGAGGAGGAGGGCTGAGGAGGAGGAGGGCTGAAGAGGAGGAGGAGGGCTGAGGAAGAGGAGGAGGGCTGAGGAAGAGGAGGGCTGAGGAGGAGGAGGAGGGCTGAGGAAGAGGAGGAGGAGGGCTGAGGAGGAGGAGGAGGGCTGAGGAGGAGGAGGAGGAGGGCGGCTGAGGAAGAGGAGGAGGGCTGAGGAGGAACCTACCGGAAAAACAGAGGAGGACCACCTTCACCATCATAATGAAGATAATGAAAGCCGTCTCATCCATCCAAATAGACTGTGGGTAGCCTAGTGGTTAGAGCGTTGGACTAGTAATTGGAAGGTTGCGAGTTCAAACCACCGAGCTGACAAGGTACAAATCTGTCGGTCTGCCCCTGAACAGGCAGTTAACCCACTGTTCCTAGGCTGTCATTGAAAATAAGAATTTGTTCTTAACTGAGGAAGAGGAGGTTAAATAAAGGTAAAACTTTAAAAATAAATATGGTCTCATGTCTATAGTAGACTGTATGGACTATATGTATATGGTCTAATGTCTATAGTAGACTATATGTATATGGTCTCATGTCTATAGTAGACTATATGTATATGGTCTCATGTCTATAGTAGACTATATGTATATGGTCTCATGTCTATAGTAGACTATATGTATATGGTCTCATGTCTATAGTAGACTGTATGGACTATATGTATATGGTCTCATGTCTATAGTAGACTATATGTATATGGTCTCATGTCTATAGTAGACTATATGTATATGGTCTCATGTCTATAGTAGACTATATGTATATGGTCTCATGTCTATAGTAGACTATATGTATATGGTCTCATGTCTACAGTAGACTATATGTATATGGTCTCATGTCTATAGTAGACAATATGTATATGGTCTCATGTCTATAGTAGACTGTATGGACTATATGTATATGGTCTCATGTCTATAGTAGACTATATGTATATGGTCTCATGTCTATCGTAGACTATATGTATATGGTCACATGTCTATAGTAGACTGTATGGACTATATGTATATGGTCTCATGTCTATAGTAGACTGTATGTATATGGTCTCATGTCTATAGTAGACTATATGTATATGGTCTCATGTCTATAGTAGACTATATGTATATGGTCTCATGTCTATAGTAGACTGTATGGACTATATGTATATGGTCTCATGTCTATAGTAGACTATATGTATATGGTCTCATGTCTATAGTAGACTATATGTATATGGTCTCATGTCTATAATAGACTATATGTATACGGTCTCATGTCTATAGTAGACTGTATGTATATGGTCTCATGTCTATAGTAGACTATATGTATATGGTCTCATGTCTATAGTAGACTATATGTATATGGTCTCATGTCTATAGTAGACTGTGTGGACTATATGTATATGGTCTCATGTCTATAGTAGACTATATGTATATGGTCTCATGTCTACAGTAGACTATATGTATATGGTCTCATGTCTATAGTAGACAATATGTATATGGTCTCATGTCTATAGTAGACTGTATGGACTATATGTATATGGTCTCATGTCTATAGTAGACTGTATGTATATGGTCTCATGTCTATAGTAGACTATATGTATATGGTCTCATGTCTATAGTAGACTGTATGGACTATATGTATATGGTCTCATGTCTATAGTAGACTATATGTATATGGTCTCATGTCTATAGTAGACTATATGTATATGGTCTCATGTCCATAGTAGACTATATGTATATGGTCTCATGTCTATAGTAGACTGTATGTATATGGTCTCATGTCTATAGTAGACTATATGTATATGGTCTCATGTCTACAGTAGACTATATGTATATGGTCTCATGTCTATAGTAGACAATATGTATATGGTCTCATGTCTATAGTAGACTGTATGGACTATATGTATATGGTCTCATGTCTATAGTAGACTATATGTATATGGTCTCATGTCTATAGTAGACTATATGTATATGGTCTCATGTCTATAGTAGACTATATGTATATGGTCTCATGTCTATAGTAGACTATATGTATATGGTCTCATGTCTATAGTAGACTGTATGGACTATATGTATATGGTCTCATGTCTATAGTAGACTGTATGTATATGGTCTCATGTCTATAGTAGACTGTATGTATATGGTCTCATGTCTATAGTAGACTATATGTATATGGTCTCATGTCTATAGTAGACTATATGTATATGGTCTCATGTCTATAGTAGACTGTATGTATATGGTCTCATGTCTATAGTAGACTGTATGTATATGGTCTCATGTCTATAGTAGACTGTATGGACTATATGTATATGGTCTCATGTCTATAGTAGACTATATGTATATGGTCTCATGTCTATAGTAGACTATATGTATATGGTCTCATGTCTATAGTAGACTGTATGGACTATATGTATATGGTCTCATGTCTATAGTAGACTATATGTATATGGTCTCATGTCTATAGTAGACTATATGTATATGGTCTCATGTCTATAATAGACTATATGTATACGGTCTCATGTCTATAGTAGACTGTATGTATATGGTCTCATGTCTATAGTAGACTATATGTATATGGTCTCATGTCTATAGTAGACTATATGTATATGGTCTCATGTCTATAGTAGACTGTGTGGACTATATGTATATGGTCTCATGTCTATAGTAGACTATATGTATATGGTCTCATGTCTATAGTAGACTATATGTATATGGTCTCATGTCTATAGTAGACAATATGTATATGGTCTCATGTCTATAGTAGACTGTATGGACTATATGTATATGGTCTCATGTCTATAGTAGACTGTATGTATATGGTCTCATGTCTATAGTAGACTATATGTATATGGTCTCATGTCTATAGTAGACTGTATGGACTATATGTATATGGTCTCATGTCTATAGTAGACTATATGTATATGGTCTCATGTCTATAGTAGACTATATGTATATGGTCTCATGTCCATAGTAGACTATATGTATATGGTCTCATGTCTATAGTAGACTGTATGTATATGGTCTCATGTCTATAGTAGACTATATGTATATGGTCTCATGTCTACAGTAGACTATATGTATATGGTCTCATGTCTATAGTAGACAATATGTATATGGTCTCATGTCTATAGTAGACTGTATGGACTATATGTATATGGTCTCATGTCTATAGTAGACTATATGTATATGGTCTCATGTCTATAGTAGACTATATGTATATGGTCTCATGTCTATAGTAGACTATATGTATATGGTCTCATGTCTATAGTAGACTATATGTATATGGTCTCATGTCTATAGTAGACTGTATGGACTATATGTATATGGTCTCATGTCTATAGTAGACTGTATGTATATGGTCTCATGTCTATAGTAGACTGTATGTATATGGTCTCATGTCTATAGTAGACTATATGTATATGGTCTCATGTCTATAGTAGACTATATGTATATGGTCTCATGTCTATAGTAGACTGTATGTATATGGTCTCATGTCTATAGTAGACTGTATGTATATGGTCTCATGTCTATAGTAGACTGTATGGACTATATGTATATGGTCTCATGTCTATAGTAGACTATATGTATATGGTCTCATGTCTATAGTAGACTATATGTATATGGTCTCATGTCTATAGTAGACTGTGTGGACTATATGTATATGGTCTCATGTCTATAGTAGACTATATGTATATGGTCTCATGTCTACAGTAGACTATATGTATATGGTCTCATGTCTATAGTAGACAATATGTATATGGTCTCATGTCTATAGTAGACTGTATGGACTATATGTATATGGTCTCATGTCTATGGTAGACTGTATGTATATGGTCTCATGTCTATAGTAGACTATATGTATATGGTCTCATGTCTATAGCAGACTATATGTATATGGTCTCATGTCTATAGTAGACTGTATGGACTATATGTATATGGTCTCATGTCTATAGTAGACTATATGTATATGGTCTCATGTCTATAGTAGACTATATGTATATGGTCTCATGTCCATAGTAGACTATATGTATATGGTCTCATGTCTATAGTAGACTGTATGTATATGGTCTCATGTCTATAGTAGACTATATGTATATGGTCTCATGTCTACAGTAGACTATATGTATATGGTCTCATGTCTATAGTAGACAATATGTATATGGTCTCATGTCTATAGTAGACTGTATGGACTATATGTATATGGTCTCATGTCTATAGTAGACTATATGTATATGGTCTCATGTCTATAGTAGACTATATGTATATGGTCTCATGTCTATAGTAGACTATATGTATATGGTCTCATGTCTATAGTAGACTATATGTATATGGTCTCATGTCTATAGTAGACTGTATGGACTATATGTATATGGTCTCATGTCTATAGTAGACTGTATGTATATGGTCTCATGTCTATAGTAGACTGTATGTATATGGTCTCATGTCTATAGTAGACTATATGTATATGGTCTCATGTCTATAGTAGACTATATGTATATGGTCTCATGTCTATAGTAGACTGTATGTATATGGTCTCATGTCTATAGTAGACTGTATGTATATGGTCTCATGTCTATAGTAGACTGTATGGACTATATGTATATGGTCTCATGTCTATAGTAGACTATATGTATATGGTCTCATGTCTATAGTAGACTATATGTATATGGTCTCATGTCTATAGTAGACTATATGTATATGGTCTCATGTCTATAGTAGACTGTGTGGACTATATGTATATGGTCTCATGTCTATAGTAGACTATATGTATATGGTCTCATGTCTACAGTAGACTATATGTATATGGTCTCATGTCTATAGTAGACAATATGTATATGGTCTCATGTCTATAGTAGACTGTATGGACTATATGTATATGGTCTCATGTCTATAGTAGACTGTATGTATATGGTCTCATGTCTATAGTAGACTATATGTATATGGTCTCATGTCTATAGCAGACTATATGTATATGGTCTCATGTCTATAGTAGACTGTATGGACTATATGTATATGGTCTCATGTCTATAGTAGACTATATGTATATGGTCTCATGTCTATAGTAGACTATATGTATATGGTCTCATGTCCATAGTAGACTATATGTATATGGTCTCATGTCTATAGTAGACTGTATGTATATGGTCTCATGTCTATAGTAGACTGTATGGACTATATGTATATGGTCTCATGTCTATAGTAGACTATATGTATATGGTCTCATGTCTACAGTAGACTATATGTATATGGTCTCATGTCTATAGTAGACAATATGTATATGGTCTCATGTCTATAGTAGACTGTATGGACTATATGTATATGGTCTCATGTCTATAGTAGACTGTATGTATATGGTCTCATGTCTATAGTAGACTATATGTATATGGTCTCATGTCTATAGCAGACTATATGTATATGGTCTCATGTCTATAGTAGACTGTATGGACTATATGTATATGGTCTCATGTCTATAGTAGACTATATGTATATGGTCTCATGTCTATAGTAGACTATATGTATATGGTCTCATGTCCATAGTAGACTATATGTATATGGTCTCATGTCTATAGTAGACTATATGTATATGGTCTCATGTCTATAGTAGACTGTGTGGACTATATGTATATGGTCTCATGTCTATAGTAGACTATATGTATATGGTCTCATGTCTACAGTAGACTATATGTATATGGTCTCATGTCTATAGTAGACAATATGTATATGGTCTCATGTCTATAGTAGACTGTATGGACTATATGTATATGGTCTCATGTCTATAGTAGACTGTATGTATATGGTCTCATGTCTATAGTAGACTATATGTATATGGTCTCATGTCTATAGTAGACTATATGTATATGGTCTCATGTCTATAGTAGACTGTATGGACTATATGTATATGGTCTCATGTCTATAGTAGACTATATGTATATGGTCTCATGTCTATAGTAGACTATATGTATATGGTCTCATGTCCATAGTAGACTATATGTATATGGTCTCATGTCTATAGTAGACTGTATGTAAATGGTCTCATGTCTATAGTAGACTGTATGGACTATATGTATATGGTCTCATGTCTATAGTAGACTATATGTATATGGTCTCATGTCTACAGTAGACTATATGTATATGGTCTCATGTCTATAGTAGACAATATGTATATGGTCTCATGTCTATAGTAGACTGTATGGACTATATGTATATGGTCTCATGTCTATAGTAGACTATATGTATATGGTCTCATGTCTATAGTAGACTATATGTATATGGTCTCATGTCTATAGTAGACTATATGTATATGGTCTCATGTCTATAGTAGACTATATGTATATGGTCTCATGTCTATAGTAGACTGTATGGACTATATGTATATGGTCTCATGTCTATAGTAGACTGTATGTATATGGTCTCATGTCTATAGTAGACTGTATGTATATGGTCTCATGTCTATAGTAGACTATATGTATATGGTCTCATGTCTATAGTAGACTATATGTATATGGTATCATGTCTATAGTAGACTGTATGTATATGGTCTCATGTCTATAGTAGACTGTATGTATATGGTCTCATGTCTATAGTAGACTGTATGGACTATATGTATATGGTCTCATGTCTATAGTAGACTATATGTATATGGTCTCATGTCTATAGTAGACTATATGTATATGGTCTCATGTCTATAGTAGACTATATGTATATGGTCTCATGTCTATAGTAGACTGTGTGGACTATATGTATATGGTCTCATGTCTATAGTAGACTATATGTATATGGTCTCATGTCTACAGTAGACTATATGTATATGGTCTCATGTCTATAGTAGACAATATGTATATGGTCTCATGTCTATAGTAGACTGTATGGACTATATGTATATGGTCTCATGTCTATAGTAGACTGTATGTATATGGTCTCATGTCTATAGTAGACTATATGTATATGGTCTCATGTCCATAGCAGACTATATGTATATGGTCTCATGTCTATAGTAGACTGTATGGACTATATGTATATGGTCTCATGTCTATAGTAGACTATATGTATATGGTCTCATGTCTATAGTAGACTATATGTATATGGTCTCATGTCCATAGTAGACTATATGTATATGGTCTCATGTCTATAGTAGACTGTATGTATATGGTCTCATGTCTATAGTAGACTGTATGGACTATATGTATATGGTCTCATGTCTATAGTAGACTATATGTATATGGTCTCATGTCTACAGTAGACTATATGTTTATGGTCTCATGTCTATAGTAGACAATATGTATATGGTCTCATGTCTATAGTAGACTGTATGGACTATATGTATATGGTCTCATGTCTATAGTAGACTATATGTATATGGTCTCATGTCTATAGTAGACTATATGTATATGGTCTCATGTCTATAGTAGACTATATGTATATGGTCTCATGTCCATAGTAGACTATATGTATATGGTCTCATGTCTATAGCAGACTATATGTATATGGTCTCATGTCTATAGTAGACTGTATGGACTATATGTATATGGTCTCATGTCTATAGTAGACTATATGTATATGGTCTCATGTCTATAGTAGACTATATGTATATGGTCTCATGTCCATATAGTAGACTATATGTATATGGTCTCATGTCTATAGCAGACTATATGTATATGGTCTCATGTCTATAGTAGACTGTGTGGACTATATGTATATGGTCTCATGTCTATAGTAGACTATATGTATATGGTCTCATGTCTACAGTAGACTATATGTATATGGTCTCATGTCTATAGTAGACAATATGTATATGGTCTCATGTCTATAGTAGACTGTATGGACTATATGTATATGGTCTCATGTCTATAGTAGACTGTATGTATATGGTCTCATGTCTATAGTAGACTGTATGGACTATATGTATATGGTCTCATGTCTATAGTAGACTATATGTATATGGTCTCATGTCTATAGTAGACTATATGTATATGGTCTCATGTCCATAGTAGACTATATGTATATGGTCTCATGTCTATAGTAGACTGTATGTAAATGGTCTCATGTCTATAGTAGACTGTATGGACTATATGTATATGGTCTCATGTCTATAGTAGACTATATGTATATGGTCTCATGTCTACAGTAGACTATATGTATATGGTCTCATGTCTATAGTAGACAATATGTATATGGTCTCATGTCTATAGTAGACTGTATGGACTATATGTATATGGTCTCATGTCTATAGTAGACTATATGTATATGGTCTCATGTCTACAGTAGACTATATGTATATGGTCTCATGTCTATAGTAGACTATATGTATATGGTCTCATGTCTATAGTAGACTATATGTATATGGTCTCATGTCTATAGTAGACTGTATGGACTATATGTATATGGTCTCATGTCTATAGTAGACTGTATGTATATGGTCTCATGTCTATAGTAGACTGTATGTATATGGTCTCATGTCTATAGTAGACTATATGTATATGGTCTCATGTCTATAGTAGACTATATGTATATGGTCTCATGTCTATAGTAGACTGTATGTATATGGTCTCATGTCTATAGTAGACTGTATGTATATGGTCTCATGTCTATAGTAGACTGTATGGACTATATGTATATGGTCTCATGTCTATAGTAGACTGTATGTATATGGTCTCATGTCTATAGTAGACTATATGTATATGGTCTCATGTCTATAGTAGACTATATGTATATGGTCTCATGTCTATAGTAGACTATATGTATATGGTCTCATGTCTATAGTAGACTATATGTATATGGTCTCATGTCTATAGTAGACTATATGTATATGGTCTCATGTCTATAGTAGACTGTGTGGACTATATGTATATGGTCTCATGTCTATAGTAGACTATATGTATATGGTCTCATGTCTACAGTAGACTATATGTATATGGTCTCATGTCTATAGTAGACAATATGTATATGGTCTCATGTCTATAGTAGACTGTATGGACTATATGTATATGGTCTCATGTCTATAGTAGACTGTATGTATATGGTCTCATGTCTATAGTAGACTATATGTAAATGGTCTCATGTCTATAGCAGACTATATGTATATGGTCTCATGTCTATAGTAGACTGTATGGACTATATGTATATGGTCTCATGTCTATAGTAGACTATATGTATATGGTCTCATGTCTATAGTAGACTATATGTATATGGTCTCATGTCCATAGTAGACTGTATGTATATGGTCTCATGTCTATAGTAGACTGTATGGACTATATGTATATGGTCTCATGTCTATAGTAGACTATATGTATATGGTCTCATGTCTACAGTAGACTATATGTATATGGTCTCATGTCTATAGTAGACAATATGTATATGGTCTCATGTCTATAGTAGACTGTATGGACTATATGTATATGGTCTCATGTCTATAGTAGACTATATGTATATGGTCTCATGTCTATAGTAGACTATATGTATATGGTCTCATGTCTATAGTAGACTATATGTATATGGTCTCATGTCTATAGTAGACTGTATGGACTATATGTATATGGTCTCATGTCTATAGTAGACTATATGTATATGGTCTCATGTCTATAGTAGACTATATGTATATGGTCTCATGTCTATAGTAGACTGTATGTATATGGTCTCATGTCTATAGTAGACTATATGTATATGGTCTCATGTCTATAGTAGACTATATGTATATGGTCTCATGTCTATAGTAGACTATATGTATATGGTCTCATGTCTATAGTAGACTATATGTATATGGTCTCATGTCTATAGTAGACTATATGTATATGGTCTCATGTCTACAGTAGACTATATGTATATGGTCTCATGTCTATAGTAGACAATATGTACATGGTCTCATGTCTATAGTAGACTGTATGGACTATATGTATATGGTCTCATGTCTATAGTAGACTATATGTATATGGTCTCATGTCTATAGTAGACTATATGTATATGGTCTCATGTCTATAGTAGACTATATGTATATGGTCTCATGTCTATAGTAGACAATATGTATATGGTCTCATGTCTATAGTAGACTGTATGGACTATATGTATATGGTCTCATGTCTATAGTAGACTATATGTATATGGTCTCATGTCTATAGTAGACTATATGTATATGGTCACATGTCTATAGTAGACTGTATGGACTATATGTATATGGTCTCATGTCTATAGTAGACTGTATGTATATGGTCTCATGTCTATAGTAGACTATATGTATATGGTCTCATGTCTATAGTAGACTATATGTATATGGTCTCATGTCTATAGTAGACAATATGTACATGGTCTCATGTCTATAGTAGACTGTATGGACTATATGTATATGGTCTCATGTCTATAGTAGACTATATGTATATGGTCTCATGTCTATAGTAGACTATATGTATATGGTCTCATGTCTATAGTAGACTATATGTATATGGTCTCATGTCTATAGTAGACAATATGTATATGGTCTCATGTCTATAGTAGACTGTATGGACTATATCTATATGGTCTCATGTCTATAGTAGACTATATGTATATGGTCTCATGTCTATAGTAGACTATATGTATATGGTCACATGTCTATAGTAGACTGTATGGACTATATGTATATGGTCTCATGTCTATAGTAGACTGTATGTATATGGTCTCATGTCTATAGTAGACTATATGTATATGGTCTCATGTCTATAGTAGACTATATGTATATGGTCTCATGTCTATAGTAGACTATATGTATATGGTCTCATGTCTATAGTAGACTATATGTATATGGTCTCATGTCTATAATAGACTATATGTATACGGTCTCATGTCTATAGTAGACTGTATGTATATGGTCTCATGTCTATAGTAGACTATATGTATATGGTCTCATGTCTATAGTAGACCATATGTATATGGTCTCATGTCTATAGTAGACTATATGTATACGGTCTCATGTCTATAGTAGACTGTATGTATATGGTCTCATGTCTATAGTAGACTATATGTATATGGTCTCATGTCTATAGTAGACTATATGTATATGGTCTCATGTCTACAGTAGACTATATGTATATGGTCTCATGTCTATAGTAGACAATATGTATATGGTCTCATGTCTATAGTAGACTATATGTATATGGTCTCATGTCTATAGCAGACTATATGTATATGGTCTCATGTCTATAGTAGACTGTATGGACTATATGTATATGGTCTCATGTCTATAGTAGACTATATGTATATGGTCTCATGTCTATAGTAGACTATATGTATATGGTCTCATGTCTATAGTAGACTATATGTATATGGTCTCATGTCTATAGTAGACTATATGTATATGGTCTCATGTCTATAGTAGACTATATGTATATGGTCTCATGTCTATAGTAGACTATATGTATATGGTCTCATGTCTATAGTAGACTAAATGTATATGGTCTCATGCCTATAGTAGACTGTATGGACTATATGTATATGGTCTCATGTCTATAGTAGACTATATGTATATGGTCTCATGTCTATAGTAGACTGTATGGACTATATGTATATGGTCTCATGTCTATAGTAGACTATATGTATATGGTCTCATGTCTATAGTAGACTGTATGGACTATATGTATATGTTCTCATGTCTATAGTAGACTATATGTATATGGTCTCATGTCTATAGTAGACTGTATGGACTATATGTATATGGTCTCATGTCTATAGTAGACTATATGTATATGGTCTCATGTCTATAGTAGACTGTATGGACTATATGTCTATGGTCTCATGTCTATAGTAGACTATATGTATATGGTCTCATGTCTATAGTAGACTGTATGGACTATATGTATATGGTCTCATGTCTATAGTAGACTGTATGGACTATATGTATATGGTCTCATGTCTATAGTAGACTGTATGTATATGGTCTCATGTCTAAAGTAGACTATATGTATATGGTCTCATGTCTATAGTAGACTATATGTATATGGTCTCATGTCTATAGTAGACTATATGTATATGGTCTCATGTCTATAGTAGACTGTATGTATATGGTCTCATGTCCATAGTAGACTATATGTATATGTTCTCATGTCTATAGTAGACTGTATGTATATGGTCTCATGTCTATAGTAGACTATATGTATATGGTCTCATGTCTACAGTAGACTATATGTATATGGTCTCATGTCTATAGTAGACTGTATGTATATGGTCTCATGTCTATAGTAGACTATATGTATATGGTCTCATGTCTATAGTAGAATGTATGGACTATATGTATATGGTCTCATGTCTATAGTAGACTGTATGTATATGGTCTCATGTCTATAGTAGACTGTATGTATATGGTCTAATGTCTATAGTAGACTGTATGGACTGTATGTATATGGTCTCATGTCTATAGTAGACTATATGTATATGGTCTCATGTCTATAGTAGACTATATGTATATGGTCTCATGTCTATAGTAGACTGTATGGACTGTATGTATATGGTCTCATGTCTATAGTAGACTATATGTATATGGTCTCATGTCTATAGCAGACTGTATGGACTATATGTATATGGTCTCATGTCTATAGTAGACTATATGTATATGGTCTCATGTCTATAGTAGACTGTATGTATATGGTCTCATGTCTATAGTAGACTATATGTATATGGTCTCATGTCTATAGTAGACTGTATGTATATGGTCTCATGTCTATAGTAGACCATATGTATATGGTCTCATGTCTATAATAGACTATATGTATATGGTCTCATGTCTATAGTAGACTGTATGTATATGGTCTCATGTCTATAGTAGACTATATGTATATGGTCTCATGTTTATAGTAGACTATATGTATATGGTCTCATGTCTATAGTAGACTGTATGTATATGGTCTCATGTCTATAGTAGACTGTATGGACTATATGTATATGGTCTCATGTCTATAGTATAGTATATGTATATGGTCTCATGTCTATAGTAGACTATATGTATATGGTCTCATGTCTATAGTAGACTGTATGTATATGGTCTCATGTCTATAGTAGACTATATGTATATGGTCTCATGTCTATAGTAGACTGTATGTATATGGTCTCATGTCTATAGTAGACTATATGTATATGGTCTCATGTCTATAGTAGACTGTATGTATATGGTCTCATGTCTATAGTAGACTATATGTATATGGTCTCATGTCTATAGTAGACTGTATGTATATGGTCTCATGTCTATAGTAGACTATATGTATATGGTCTCATGTCTATAGTAGACTATATGTATATGGTCTCATGTCTATAGTAGACTGTATGTATATGGTCTCATGTCTATAGTAGACTGTATGGACTGTATGTATATGGTCTCATGTCTATAGTAGACTATATGTATATGGTCTCATGTCTATAGTAGACTATATGTATATGGTCTCATGTCTATAGTAGACTATATGTATATGGTCTCATGTCTATAGTAGACTGTATGTATATGGTCTAATGTCTATAGTAGACTGTATGGACTGTATGTATATGGTCTCATGTCTATAGTAGACTATATGTATATGGTCTCATGTCTATAGTAGACTGTATGGACTGTATGTATATGGTCTCATGTCTATAGTAGACTATATGTATATGGTCTCATGTCTATAGTAGACTATATGTATATGGTCTCATGTCTATAGTAGACTATATGTATATGGTCTCATGTCTATAGTAGACTGTATGTATATGGTCTCATGTCTATAGTAGACTATATGTATATGGTCCCATGTCTATAGTAGACTATATGTATATGGTCTCATGTCTATAGTAGACTGTATGGACTATATGTATATGGTCTCATGTCTATAGTAGACTGTATGTATATGGTCTCATGTCTATAGTAGACTGTATGGACTGTATGTATATGGTCTCATGTCTATAGTAGACTATATGTATATGGTCCCATGTCTATAGTAGACTATATGTATATGGTCTCATGTCTATAGTAGACTGTATGGACTATATGTATATGGTCTCATGTCTATAGTAGACTGTATAAGGGCTGAGGAGGAACCAACCGGATATAAAGGTACCGAAACACAACAACAGAATTACCTGCTTGTATGATGCTTTCATAACATACTATAGCTTCATATAAAGCTTTCATAAAATACTATAGCTTCATATAAAGCTTTCATAACATTCTATAGCTTCACGTGATGCTTTCATAACATACTATAGGTTCACATAAAGCTTTCATAAAATACTATAGCTTCACATAAAGCTTTCATAACATACTATAGCTTCACATAAAGCTTTCATAACATACTATAGCTTCATATAAAGCTTTCATAACATACTATAGCTTCATATAAAGCTTTCATAACATACTATAGCTTCACGTGATGCTTTCATAACATGCTATACTTTCACGTGATGCTTTCATAACATACTATAGCTTCATATAAAGCTTTCAAAACATACTATAGCTTCATATGACGTTTTCATAACATACCATAGCTTCATATAAAGCTTTCATAACATACTATAGCTTCATATAAAGCTTTCATAACATACTATAACATATTATATTACATATTATCACACGAAGAGCACAGTCTTAAACACAGTCCAGTCTGATCTGTGGCAGACAGACAGCAGAGGGATGGGAGATATGAGCTGCTGGACGGAGGATTGTTCAACAGTCAAACAGTGATGGTCGCCTTCTCAAATGGCACCCTGTTCCCTATATAGTGCACTACTTTGAACCAGAGCCCTATGGCACCCTATTCCCTATATATATATAGTGCACTACTTTTGACCGATGCCAATAGGGCTTAAGCCAAAGGTAGCAAACTATATATCCGTATTTCGGATGGGACGTTAAACGGGTGTCCTGACTCTCTGTGGTCACTAAAGATCCCATGGGACTTATCGTAAGAGTAGGGGTGTTAACCCCAGTGTCCTGGCTAAATTCCCAATCTGGCCCTCACACCATCACGGTCACCTAATCATCCCCATCTTACAATTGTCTCATTCATCCCCCCTCCTCTCCCCTGTCACTATTCCCCAGGTCGTTGCTGTAAAAGAGAACGTGTTCTCGGTCAACTGACCTGGTAAAATGAGGGTTAAATCAAATGACGATACAGAGAACATGTTGCCATGTGAGATGCAGTCAGGGACCAACCAAAGGCTGTTTCTCCCTTTTCTCTCCAGGCGGTCTGACAACGCATCTTCAACTCAACAGGAGGGAAGCCGATGGTAACTAAGGAACAAGGACCGCAGCAGTTTGATAAGGTTGAGTAGGACTGTGACCCCAAAATGGCACCCGAGTCCCTATAATAGTGCACTACTTTTGACCAGGGTCCATAAGGGCTCTGTTTATAAGCAGTGCAGTATGTAGGGTATAGAGTAGCATTGGGGATGCAGACCAGGACTTCACCTTGTCAGCAGTCTGCTGAGAGACATGGTCTCATTAAAGAGGAAGATCCCTCCCATAAGCCTGTGATCCACAGCGAGGTGCTCGCCACAGAACAGACAAGTATTCAATCATCCAGACAAGTAATTGATTGTATAATTACAACACAACCCTGCACTACATGCCCACCTGTCTGTCTGACAGTACAACACTGTCCAACGGATTTCAGTGTTCAGCTCTCAGCCTGGAGGCTTTTACAAACTGAAGGCGAGCACAGCTGAAAAATGCAATGGGTGAGTGAAAGTGATGGATGGACTGTCATGGGCTGGCTGGAGAAATGCACTATTAGGGACTTAAAAACAACATCCTGTCAAGTATCTAAGAAGGACAAGTCCCTGTAGTGCAGTTGTGTTTTCATGATGCTACTGTTAGGAAAGCATTGTGGAAGAACTCAATGGAAGAACTCAAAAAGAACTGCCAGTTTGTTCATTTAAATTTTAACAGAATGCATTCTGTATGGGGCTGCAGGGTAGCATAGTGGTTAGAGCATTGGACTAGTAACCGAAAGGTTGCAAGTTCAAATCACCGTGCTGACAAGGTACAAATCTGTCATTCTGCCCCTGAACAGGCAGTTAACCCACTGTTCCTAGGCCGTCATTGAAGATAAGAAGAATGTGTTCTTAACTGACTTGCCTACTTAAATAAAGGTAAAAAATATATATGGCCAACTGTATAGAGGACAAATACTGTGTATGACCCACTGTATAGAGGACAAATACTGTGTATGACCCACTGTATAGAGGACAAATACTGTGTATGACCCACTGTATAGAGGACAAATACTGTGTATGACCAACTGTATAGAGGACAAATACTGTATATGACCCACTGTATAGAGGACAAATACTGTGTATGACCCACTGTATAGAGGATACATACTGTATGGCCCACTGTATAGAGGATACATACTGTATGGCCCACTGTATAGAGGATACATACTGTATGGCCCACTGTATAGAGGATACATACTGTATGGCCCACTGTATAGAGGATACATACTGTATGGCCCACTGTATAGAGGATACATACTGTATGGCCCACTGTATAGAGGATACATACTGTATGACCCACTGTATAGAGGATACATACTGTATACCCACTGTATAGAGGATACATACTGTATGGCCCACTGTATAGAGGATACATACTGTACATGACCCACTGTATAGAGGATACATACTGTATAACCCACTGTATAGAGGATACATACTGTATGGCCCACTGTATAGAGGATAAATACTGTATGGCCCACTGTATAGAGGATAAATACTGTATGGCCCACTGTATAGAGGATACATACTGTATGACCCACTGTATTGAGGATACATACTGTATGACCCACTGTATAGAGGATACATACTGTACATGACCCACTGTATAGAGGATACATACTGTATAACCCACTGTATAGAGGATACATACTGTATGGCCCACTGTATAGAGGATAAATACTGTATGGCCCACTGTATAGAGGATAAATACTGTATGGCCCACTGTATAGAGGATACATACTGTATGACCCACTGTATTGAGGATACATACTGTATGGCCCACTGTATAGAGGATACATACTGTATACCCACTGTATAGAGGATAAATACTGTATGGCCCACTGTATAGAGGATACATACTGTATGACCCACTGTATAGAGGATACATACTGTATACCCACTGTATAGAGGATACATACTGTATGGCCCACTGTATAGAGGATACATACTGTATATGATCCACTGTATATGACCCACTGTATAGAGGATACATACTGTACATGACCCACTGTATAGAGGATACATACTGTACATGACCCACTGTATAGAGGATACATACTGTACATGACCCACTGTATAGAGGATATATACTGTACATGACCCACTGTATAGAGGATATATACTGTACATGACCCACTGTATAGAGGATACATACTGTACATGACCCACTGTATAGAGGATACATACTGTATAACCCACTGTATAGAGGATACATACTGTATGGCCCACTGTATAGAGGATAAATACTGTATGGCCCACTGTATAGAGGATAAATACTGTATGGCCCACTGTATAGAGGATACATACTGTATGACCCACTGTATAGAGGATACATACTGTATGACCCACTGTATAGAGGATACATACTGTACATGACCCACTGTATAGAGGATACATACTGTACATGACCCACTGTATAGAGGATACATACTGTATACCCACTGTATAGAGGATACATACTGTATGACCCACTGTATAGAGGATACATACTGTATGGCCCACTGTATAGAGGATACGTACTGTATGACCCACTGTATAGAGGATACATACTGTATGACCCACTGTATAGAGGATACATACTGTATGGCCCACTGTATAGAGGATGCATACTGTATATGGCCCACCAGAGGTCTTCTGGTCAGGCTCCGGAGACGGGCACATCGCACACCGCTCCCTAGCATACTACTCGCCAATATCCAGTCTCTTGACAACAAGGTTGATGAAATCCGAGCAAGGGTAGCATTCCAGAGGGACATCAGAGACTGTAACGTTCTTTGCTTCATGGAAACATGGCTCACTCGAGACACACTATCGGAGTCGGTACAGCCAGCCGGTTTCTTCACGCATCGCGCCGACAGAAACAAGCATCTTTCTGGTAAGAAGAGGGGGGGGGTATGCCTTATGATTAACGAGACGTGGTGTGATCATAACAACATACAGGAACTCAAGTCGTTCTGTTCACCTGACTTAGAATTCCTCACAATCAAATGTCGACCGCATTATCTACTAAGAGAATTCTCTTTGATTATAATCACAGCCGCAACAATTCCCCCCCAAGCAGACACATCGATGGCCCTGAACAAACTTTATTTGACTCTAAGTAAACTGGAAACCACATATTCTGAGGCTGCATTCATTGTAACAAGGCTAATCTGAAAACAAGACTCCCTCAATTCTATCAGCATATCGATTGTGCTACCAGGGCTAGTAAAACCTTGGATCATTGTTATTCTAACTTCCGTGACGCATATAAGGCCCTACCCCGCAATCCTTTCGGAAAAGCTGACCACGACTCCATTTTGTTGCTCCCTGCCTATAGACAGAAACTAAAACAGGAAGCTCCCACGCTCAGCTCTGTTCAAAGCTGGTCCGACCAATCTGATTCCACGCTTCAAGATTGCTTCGATCACGTGGACTAGGATATGTTCCGCATTTCGTCAAACATTGACGAATACATTGAAGAATTCGATGATTCGGTGAACGAGTTTATTAGCAAGTGCATCGGCGATGTCGTACCCACAGCAACTATTAAAACATTCCCAAACCAGAAACCGTGGATTGATGGCAGCATTCATGCGAAACCTGAAAGCAAGAACCACTGCTTTTAACCAGGGCAAGGTGACCGGAAACATGACCGAATACAAACAGTTTAGCTATTCCCTCCGCAAGGCAATCAAACAAGCTAAGCGTCAGTATAGAGACAAAGTAGAGTCACAATTCAACTGCTCAGACACAAGAGGTATGTGGTAGGGTCTACAGTTAATCACGGATTACAAAAAGAAAACCAGCCCCGTCGCGGACCAGGATGTCTTGCTCCCAGACAGACTAAACAACTTCTTTGCTCGCTTTGAGGACAATACAATGCCACTAACACGGCCCGCTACCAAAACCTGCGGACTCTCCTTCACTGCAGCCGACGTGAGTAAAACATTTAAACGTGTTAACCCTCGCAAGGCTGCAGGCCCAGACGGCATCCCCAGCCGCGTCCTAAGAGCATGCGCAGATCAGATGGCTGGTGTGTTAACGAACATATTCAATCACACCTTATCCCAGTCTGCTGTTCCCACATGCTTCAAGAGGGCCACCATTGTTCATGTTCCTAAGAAAGCTAAGGTAACTGAGCTAAAGAACTAACGCCCCGTAGCACTCACTTCCGTCATCATGAAGTGCTTTGAGAGACTAGTCAAGGACCACATCCACTCCAATTTGCTTACCGCCACAATAGGTCCACAGACAACACAATCGCAACCACACTGCACACTGCCCTAACCCATCTGGAAGAGAGGAATACCTATGTGAGAATGCTGTTCATCGACTACAGCTCAGCATTTAACACCATAGTACCCTCCAAACTCGTCATCAAGCTGGGTCTCGACCCCATCCTGTCCAACTAGGTCCTGGACTTCCTGACGGGTCGCCCACAGGTGGTGATGGTAGGAAACAACATCTCCACCCCACTGATCCTCAACACTGGGGCCCCACAAGGGTGCGTTCTGAGCCCTCTCCTGTACTGCCTGTTCACCCACGACTGCAACTCAATCGTCAAGTTTGCAGACGACACTGCAGTAGTAGGCTTGATTACCAACAACGGCGAGACGGCCTACAGGGAGGAGGTGAGGGTCCTCGGAGTGTGGTTTCAGGAAAATAACCTCACACTCAATGTCAACAAAACAAAGGAGATGATCATGTACTTCAGGAAACAGCAGAGGGAGCACCCCCCTATCCACATCGATGGAACAGTAGTGGAGAGGGTAGTAAGTTAAGTTCCTCGGCGTACACATCACGGACAAACTGAATTGGTCCACCCACACAGACAGCGTGGTGAAGAAGGCGCAGAAACGCCTCTTCAACCTCAGGAGGCTGAAGAAATTTCACTTGTCACCAAAAGCACTCACAAACTTTTACAGACACACAATCGAGAGCATCCTGTCGGGCTGTGTCACCGGCTGGTACGGCAACTGCTCCACCCACAACCGTAAGGCTCTCCAGAGGGTAGTGAGGTCTGCACAACGCATCACCGGGGGCCAACTACCTGCCCTCCAGGACACCTACACCACCCGATGTCACAGGAAGGCCATAAAGATCATCAAGGACAACAACCACCCAAGCCACTGCTTGTTCACCCCTCTATCATCCAGAAGGCGAGGTCAGTACAGGTGCATCAAAACAGGGACCGAGAGACTGAAAAACAGCTTCTATCTCAAGGCCATCAGACTGTTAAACAGCCAACACTAACAATGAGTGGCTGCTGCCAACATACTGACTCAACTCCAGCCACTTTAATAATGAACAAATGTATGTAAAAAATGTATCACTAGCCACTTTAAACAATGCCACTTTATGTTTACATACCCTGCATTATTCAAATAAACATTGGATTTGATTTGATTAGTAAAGAGGATACATAATGTATATGCCCCACTGTGAAGCATTGTATGTATGTGAAGCTGGAGATAAAATATGAATTTGATTATCCTCAAGATGTCCCTGAGGTCCTAATTAAATATACAGGACCTAATATACATGACCCAATTCACAGGACCAGGACCAATACACAGGACCCAATATACAGGACCCAATATACAGGACCCAATACACAGGACAAGGACCCAATATACAGGACCAGGACCAATACACAGGACCAGGACCAATACACAGGACCCAATACACAGGACCAGGACCAATACACAGGACCAGGACCAATACACAGGACCAGGACCAATACACAGGACCCAATATACAGGACCAGGACCAATACACAGGACCAGGACCAATACACAGGACCAGGACCAATACACAGGACCCAATATACAGGACCAGGACCAATACACAGGACCAGGACCAATACACAGGACCAGGACCAATACACAGGACCCAATACACAGGACCCAATATACAGGACCCAATACACAGGACCCAATACACAGGACCAGGACCAATACACAGGACCCAATATACAGGACCAGGACCAATATACAGGACCAATACACAGGACCCGATATACAGGACCAGGACCAATATACAGGACCAGGACCAATATACAGGACCAATACACAGGACCCGATATACAGGACCAGGACCAATACACAGGACCAGGACCAATACACAGGACCAATACACAGGACCCAATATACAGGACCAGGACCAATACACAGGACCAGGACCAATACACAGGACCAGGACCAATACACAGGACCCAATATACAGGACCAGGACCAATACACAGGACCAGGACCAATATACAGGACCAGGACCAATATACAGGACCAATACACAGGACCCGATATACAGGACCAGGACCAATACACAGGACCAGGACCAATACACAGGACCAATACACAGGACCCAATATACAGGACCAGGACCAATATACAGGACCAGGACCAATACACAGGACCAGGACCAATATACAGGACCAATACACAGGACCCGATATACAGGACCAGGACCAATACACAGGACCCGATATACAGGACCAGGACCAATACACAGGACCCGATATACAGGACCCAATACACAGGACCCAATATACAGGACCCAATATACAGGACCAGGACCAATACACAGGACCAGGACCAATACACAGGACCCAATATACAGGACCAGGACCAATACACAGGACCCAATATACAGGACAAGGACCAATACACAGGACCCAATATACAGGACAAGGACCAATACACAGGACCCAATATACAGGACCCAATATACAGGACCAGGACCAATACACAGGACCAGGACCAATACACAGGACCCAATATACAGGACCAGGACCAATACACAGGACCCAATATACAGGACAAGGACCAATACACAGGACCCAATATACAGGACCCAATACACAGGACCCAATACACAGGACCCAATATACAGGACCAGGACCAATACACAGGACCCAATATACAGGACCCAATATAGAGGACCAAATATACAGGACCAGGACCAATATACAGCACCCAATATACAGGACCAGGACCAATATACAGGACCCAATATACAGTACCAGGACCAAAATACAGGACCCAATACACAGGACCCAATACACAGGACCCAATATACAGGACCCAATATACAGGACCAGGACCAATATACAGGACCAGGACCAATACACAGGACCCAATATACAGGTGTCACGGGATACTAGGAGTGGTGGGTTGGAATCAGGCGCAGAGAGCAGGGTTCAGTATATCGTGATTTATTCTCCGGCCAAAAAACGGTCACTCCAACATACAGGGCGCATAGAACAGACCAGCCCAAACACAGGACCAAACAGTCCGGAGAATACACACATGAAAACCACATCCAACAGAGTAACAAAAAACAATCCCCCACAAAACAAGGGCGGGACAAACTACTACATATAGGGAAGCTAATTAAACTAAAATACACACAGGTGAAACTAATAAGACAAAACCAACAGACAAACGAAATAGGGATCGGTAGCGGCTAGTAGGACGGTGACGACGACCGCCGAGCACCGCCCCAACAGGCAGGGGAGCCAACTTCTAGTAGGACGGTGACGACGACCGCCGAGCCCCGCCCCAACAGGCAGGGGAGCCAACTTCTAGTAGGACGGTGACGACGACCGCCGAGCCCCGCCCCAACAGGCAGGGGAGCCAACTTCTAGTAGGACGGTGACGACGACCGCCGAGCACCGCCCCAACAGGCAGGGGAGCCAACTTCTAGTAGGACGGTGACGACGACCGCCGAGCACCGCCCCAACAGGCAGGGGAGCCAACTTCTAGTAGGACGGTGACGACGACCGCCGAGCACCGCCCCAACAGGCAGGGGAGCCAACTTCTAGTAGGACGGTGACGACGACCGCCGAGCACCGCCCGAACAGGAAGGGGAGACAACTTTGGCGGAAGTCGTGACGACAGGACCCAATATACAGGACCAATATCCAGGACCCAATATACAGGACCCAATATACAGGACCATGAGCCTAATATAAAAACGAGCCATCACACCCCATCATATCGCATGCTTCCCAAATGGCACCATATACCCTATGCGGTGCACTTATTTTGACCAGGGAAGTAGGTCTACACTGGTCTAAAAAATGAGGGCACAATCAGAATGAGGACAAGATCAGGACAAATGACTCATGTTAGACCCAGGTATAAATGGGGCTTAAAATAATATGGTTCCATTCGGCATCACATAGAGACATCTCCATTATCACATTGGATCCTCTCTATTATCACATAGAGACATCTCCATTATCACATAGAGACATCTCCATTATCACATAGAGACATCTCCATTATCACATAGAGACATCTCCATTATCACATTGGATAAACTCCATTATCACATAGAGACATCTCCATGATCACATAGACACCCCTCCATTATCACATTGGATCCTCTCTATTATCACATAGGGACATCTCCATTATCACATTGGATCAACTCCATTATCACATAGAGACAACTCCATTATCACATAGACACCCCTCCATTATGACATTGGATCCTCTCTATTATCACATAGAGACATCTCCATTATCACATTGGATCATCTCCATTCTCACATAGAGACATCTCCATTATCACATTGGATCATCTCTATTATCACATAGAGATATCCATTATCACATAGAGACCTCTCCATTATCACATAGATACCTCTCCATTATCACATAGAGACATATCCATTATCACATAGAGACATATCCATTATCACATAGAGACAGATCCATTATCACATAGAGTCATATCCACTGTCACATAGAGGCATCTACATTATCACATAGGATCATCTCTATTATCACATAGAGACCTCTCCATTATCACATAGAGACATCTCCATTATCACATAGAGACATCTCCATTATCACATAGAGACATCTCCATTATCACATAGAGACATCTCTATTATCACATAGAGATCTCCATTATCACATTGAATCACCTCCATTATCACACAGAGACATCTCCATTATCACACAGAGACATCTCCATTATCACATAGAGACATCTCCAGTATCACATTGGATCATCTCCTAAAGTGAACATAGTATTTTGGCGTACATCCAAAATGGCACACTATTCCCTATGTAGTGCACTCTGCTCAAAAGTAGGGCTCTGGTCAAAAGTAGTGTGTGTTGTAGGGAATCGTGTTCCGTTTGGGACCTTGGTATCGTCACATGATGGGGGTCAGATGAGAATAATGTAAATGTGATATAGAAAGGGAAAAAGGGGAATCCTCGTCAGGGGTACAACTGAATGACTTCAACTGAAATGTGTCTTCTGCATTTAACCCTTCTGAATCAGAGCGGTGCCGGGGGGCTGCCATAATCCACATTCACGTACTCGGGCGCTCTGGGAACTGTGGGTTAACGGCCTTGCTCAGGGGAACAGTGGGTTAACTGCCTTGCTCTGGGGAACAGTGGGTTAACTGCCTTGCTCTGGGGAACAGTGGGTTAACTGCCTTGCTCTGGGGAACAGTGGGTTAACTGCCTTGCTCTGGGGAACAGTGGGTTAACTGCCTTGCTCTGGGGAACAGTGGGTTAACTGCCTTGCTCTGGGGAACAGTGGGTTAACTGCCTTGCTCAGGGGAACAGTGGGTTAACTGCCTTGCTCTGGGGAACAGTGGGTTAACTGCCTTGCTCTGGGGAACAGTGGGTTAACTGCCTTGCTCTGGGGAACAGTGGGTTAACTGCCTTGCTCTGGGGAACAGTGGGTTAACTGCCTTGCTCAGGGGAACAGTGGGTTAACGGCCTTGTTCAGGGGAACAGTGGGTTAACTGCCTTGCTCAGGGGAACAGTGGGTTAACTGTCTTGTTCAGGGGAACAGTGGGTTAACGGCCTTGCTCAGGGGAACAGTGGGTTAACTGCCTTGTTCAGGGGAACAGTGGCTTAACTGCCTTGTTCAGGGGAACAGTGGCTTAACGGCCTTGTTCAGGGGAACAGTGGGTTAACTACCTTGTTCAGGGGAACAGTGGGTTAACTGCCTTGCTCAGGGGAACAGTGGGTTAACGGCCTTGCTCAGGGGAACAGTGGGTTAACTGCCTTGCTCAGGGGAACAGTGGGTTAACGGCCTTGCTCAGGGGAACAGTGGGTTAACTACCTTGCTCAGGGGAACAGTGGGTTAACTGCCTTGCTCTGGGGAACAGTGGGTTAACTACCTTGCTCAGGGGAACAGTGGGTTAACTACCTTGCTCAGGGGAACAGTGGGTTAACTACCATGCTCAGGGGAACAGTGGGTTAACTGCCTTGCTCAAGGGAACAGTGGGTTAACTACCTTGCTCAGGGGAACAGTGGGTTAACTACCTTGCTCAGGGGAACAGTGGGTTAACTGTCTTGTTCAGGGGAACAGTGGGTTAACGGCCTTGCTCAGGGGAACAGTGGCTTAACTACCTTGCTCAGGGGAACAGTGGGTTAACTGTCTTGTTCAGGGGAACAGTGGGTTAACGGCCTTGCTCAGGGGAACAGTGGCTTAACTACCTTGCTCAGGGGAACAGTGGGTTAACTACCTTGTTCAGGGGAACAGTGGGTTAACTGCCTTGCTCAGGGGAACAGTGGGTTAACTACCTTGCTCAGGGGAACAGTGGCTTAACGGCCTTGTTCAGGCGCGGAACAACAGATTTTTACCTTGACATACATTACTTTCCTCACACAGTACTATACCTGGACACTATGACGTCTAGCACTAAGGCTTCGTCCCAAATCGAACACTATTCCCTATATAGTGCACTGGAGTCGTAAGGACCCTGGTCATAAGGAGCGCATTAATAAATAAATAATAATAATAATATTCACATTTCCCAGGTGCAACACAGCCTGGTTCAGCTCAGTGTGAGGTCAGTGTTCTCCTTTAAACTCCTGATTCAGACGAACAACAACAAGAAACATCTCAGTCATGCCTCAGTCATGGTTTGTTCTCCGACGTTCCCACCTTGTTCAGCTTGTTTCGTCAGGTCGCCAAGTGCCCTTGTCGCAGAGCAAAGACCCAGCCCGAGTCCCAAGTGGCTCCCTGTTTCCTATATAAGCGCACTACTTTTGACCAAGGTCATGTAGTTAATAGGGAATAGAGTCTCCATGCCTACCTAATACATGTTCTGAGTATCCGGAAGAAGTGCACTTTATAGGGAACAGGGTGCCATTTGATAGTCAACCTAGATGTCAGTGTTCAGCATCACCACAGTAGTTTATCTGCGGAATAAACCCCTCTGGAGTCTTCCGTCAGAGACGCAGGAGGATGCTGCTACCCACTGACTGGTAAACGGTTCCACTTCAACAGCCCTGAAACCAATGTATCTGAAACCAACGCATCTGAAACCAATTGTGTTTAATGAGGTTTCTGTTCCCAACCCAACTCCCTCCTACACACTCACAGATGGTACGGCTCCTCCTAAAGTTTTAACAAGTAGCGTAAAATGCAGATTGACAGTGGATGCATCCCAAATTTCCACCCTATTCCCTATATGTAGTGCCCTAGGGACCTGGTCAAAAGTAGTGCACTATATAGGGAATAGGGTGCCATTTTGGGACACAGTGGGAGTACTGCTGCTATCTCTCCAGTCTGATTAAAAAGAGGGGATTAAACTTTGGGATGAGAAAAGTTATTAAAGATGATAACCATTATGAGGAGAATAGCTGATAGATGGGGCTGTGGCTGAGAGGAGGCAGCAGACAGGCTTGTAAAGTACGGAGCAGGTCGCTAGGTAATACAACCCTCCACTAACCTGATAAACGTCTGGGTGACATGAGGAGAGAGTTGAGACTCCTGGAGGCAGCAGGTCTGGGTGACATGAGGAGAGAGTTGAGACTCCTGGAGGCAGCAGGTCTGGGTGACATGAGGAGAGAGTTGAGACTCCTGGAGGCAGCAGGTCTGGGTGACATGAGGAGAGAGTTGAGACTCCTGGAGGCAGCAGGTCTGGGTGACATGAGGAGAGAGTTGAGACTCCTGGAGGCAGTAGCTGGCCTAGATATGCTCATTGCCATTTGATTTGTCATCAACAATGGTTTTTCGTGCCGCTGGAAAATTCCTATTTCCTCCGGAGTGAGCCAGGTGTTCTCCAGAGCCAGAGTGTTGTTCAAGTATGCCTAGAGACACAGGGGAGGCAGAGTGTTGTTCAAGTATGCCTAGAGACACAGGGGAGGCAGAGCGTCAGGTACACATAGACAAACAAACACAGAGGCAAGTTCTTGTTCAGATACACCTACAAACACAGAGACACGTTGTTGATCGGGTAAACCTAGAGACAGAGAGACACGTTGTTGATCAGGTAAACCTAGAGACAGAGAGACAAGTTGTTGATCAGGTAAACCTAGAGACAGAGAGACACGTTGTTGATCAGGTAAACCTAGAGACAGAGAGACAAGTTGTTGATCAGGTAAACCTAGAGACAGAGAGACAAGTTGTTGATCAGGTAAACCTAGAGACAGAGAGACAAGTTGTTGATCAGGTAAACCTAGAGACAGAGAGACAAGTTGTTGATCAGGTAAACCTAGAGACAGAGAGACAAGTTGTTGATCAGGTAAACCTAGAGACAGAGAGACAAGTTGTTGATCAGGTAAACCTAGAGACAGAGAGACAAGTTGTTGATCAGGTAAACCTAGAGACAGAGAGACAAGTTGTTGATCAGGTAAACCTAGAGACAGAGAGACAAGTTGTTGATCAGGTAAACCTAGAGACAGAGAGACAAGTTGTTGATCAGGTAAACCTAGAGACAGAGAGACAAGTTGTTGATCAGGTAAACCTAGAGACAGAGAGACAAGTTGTTGATCAGGTAAACCTAGAGACAGAGAGACAAGTTGTTGATCAGGTAAACCTAGAGACAGAGAGACAAGTTGTTGATCAGGTAAACCTAGAAACAGAGAGACAAGTTGTTGTCTGTGTACACCCTCTAAACAGATTTCCTGAGGGAGACACACAGAGTTAAGGAAGACTGTCTGGGAAAACCTAGAGACACAGAGAGTCACGATGTTGTTCAGGACAGCTGTTGTAAATCTTGAAACACAGAGACGACAGGCAATTCCACAATCATGGAAAGAAAACAAGGGCCTAATACAGAGACCCTCTTCAAATTGATCTGTCCTTGACCATTACAGGGCGGCAGGTAGCCTAGTGGTTAGAGCGTTGGGCCAGTAACCGAAAGGTTGCTAGATCAAATCCCCGAGCTGCCAAGCCATCTTTTTTTCTGCCCCTGAACAAGGCAGTTAACCCACTGTTCATATGCTGTCATTGTTAATAAAATGTGTTCTTAACTGACTTGCCTAGTTAAATAAAGGTGAAATAATACAATATAGTGCTTACAGAGTCAACTGTCCTTAACCATTACAGAGATTACAGTTTGAACTGTCCTTGAACAGTGATAACTGTCCTTAACCATTACAGTGTGAACTGTCCTTAACCTTTACTGAGATCACAGTTTGAACTATCATTGAACAGTGATAACTGTCCTTGAACAGTACAGTGTGAACTGTCCTTGAACAGTACAGTGTGAACTGTCCTTGAACAGTACAGTGTGAACTGTCCTTGAACAGTACAGTGTGAACTGTCCTTGAACAGTACAGTGTGAACTGTCCTTGAACAGTACAGTGTGAACTGTCATTGAACAGTACAGTGTGAACTGTCCTTGAACAGTACAGTGTGAACTGTCCTTGACCATTACAGTTTGAACTGTCCTTGACCATTACAGTGATAACTGTCCTTGACCATTACAGTTTGAACTGTCCTTGACCATTACAGTGATAACTGTCCTTGACCATTACAGTTTGAACTGTCCTTGACCATTACAGTTTGAACTGTCCTTGACCATTACAGTGATAACTGTCCTTAACCATTGCATTGATTACATTGTGAACTGTCTGTAATCATTACAGTGTGAACTGTCCTCGAACATTACAGGGATTACAGCGAGTCTGTCTGTGACAGAAACAGCGGGGATTACAGTGAGCCTGTCTGTGACAGATACAGTGAGTCTGTTTGCGATAGATACGACAGTGAGCCTATCTGTGACAGATACAGCTGAGGTCTGAGACCCTGAAATGCAGATCAAATGGCACCCTATGCACTACTTGTGACCAGGGCCCATAGGACTCTATATAGGGAGTAGGGTGCCATGTGTGACTCAGGTCAGGTTGCAGTGGTTTGTCTACCTTGTAGTCGGGGACCCGTTTCTCTACCCATCCTTTGCCACAGTGAGGAGGCAGCACTGAGTGGTGCAGATGGGGAAACACAGGGACCAGCTCCAGGTTGGCAGAAGGCTGAAATCTCAGCACGTGGTGTGGAGACGGCAGCTCCCACTGAGAGGAAATGAAACATAATAGAGGACAGGAAATACACATCATTCAGGTTTAGAGATCTCATTGGATGATTCAAACTTTATTTCTGGAAGTAGCTTGAATTGCTTGTGCAGAGGACGTTGGTGTCTTGACAAGATGCTAACAAGCACTAATTCATTAAAGAAGATAAACTGACAAGATGCTAACAAGCACTACCTCATTAAAGAAGATAAACTAACAATATGTGAACAAGCACTACCCCATTAAAGAAGATAAACTAACAGGATGCTAACAAGAACTAACTCCTGGATTTTTAAAAATAATTTTCCAGGAGATCCTTCACTATACAAAACGGAAAACTCTCTAACCCATAAAAACTTCACTGTTCCATGTCATGGATGATGAACGGTAGTTGGTAGGATGGCACGGTGGACAATGAGCTGTAGTTGGTAGGATGGCACGGTGGATGATGAGCTGTAGTTGGTAGGATGGCACGGTGGATGATGAACTGTAGTTGGTAGGATGGCACGGTGGATGATGAACTGTAGGTGGTAGGATGGCACGGTGGATGATGAACTGTAGGTGGTAGGATGGCACGGTGGATGATGAGCTGTAGTTGGTAGGATGGCACGGTGGACAATGAGCTGTAGTTGGTAGGATGGCACGGTGGATGATGAGCTGTAGTTGGTAGGATGGCACGGTGGATGATGAGCTATAGTTGGTAGGATGGCACGGTGGATGATGAAATATAGTTGGTAGGATGGTATGGTAGACAAGAGCTGTAGTTGGTAGGATGGCACGGTGGATGATGAACTGTAGGTGGTAGGATGGCACGGTGGATGATAAGCTGTAGTTGGTAGGATGGCACGGTGGATGATGAGCTATAGTTGGTAGGATGGAACGGTGGATGATGAACTGTAGTTGGTAGAATGGCACTGTTGATGATGAACTGTAGTTGGTAGGATGGCACGGTGGATGATGAAATATAGTTGGTAGGATGGTATGGTGGACAATGAGCTGTAGTTGGTAGGATGGCACGGTGGATGATGAACTGTAGTTGGTAAGATGGCACTGTGGATGATGAACTGTAGTTGGTAAGATGGCACTGTGGATGATGAACTGTAGTTGGTAAGATGGCACTGTGGATGATGAACTGTAGTTGGTAGGATGGCACTGTGGATGATGAACTGTAGTTGGTAGGATGGCACGGTGGATGATGAGCTGTAGTTGGTAGGATGGCACTGTGGATGATGAACTCTAGGTGGTAGGATGGCACGGTGGATGATGAGCTATAGTTGGTAGGATGGCACGGTGGATGATGAGCTATAGCTGGTAGGATGGCACGGTGGATGATGAGCTATAGTTGGTAGGATGGTACTGTGGATGATGAGCTATAGTTGGTAGGATGGCACGGTGGATGATGAGCTATAGTTGGTAGGATGGCACGGTGGATGATGAGCTATAGTTGGTAGGATGGCACGGTGGATGATGAGCTATAGTTGGTAGGATGGCACAGTGGATGATGAGCTATAGTTGGTAGTATGGCACGGTGGATGATGAGCTATAGTTGGTAGGATGGCACGGTGGATGATGAGCTATAGTTGGTAGGATGGCACGGTGGATGATGAGCTATAGTTGGTAGGATGGCACGGTGGATGAATTAGAGTCATATAGAACTAGGTAAAGGCTTGCTAACAGAACAGAACAAAGCCTACTGTCTGCCACTGACAAGCCCTTCAAATGTATATAACAATAATGCACAACTTCATTCTGGGGCTCCTCAGAATCCTTCACAATGGAGGAGTGTAATAAAAGCGTAATTTCCCGAGCATAGAGTTATGGATCCAGTCTCCACCAATCTACTCAGTCTTAGCCATCTATCCATGGTTCCCGAACAGACAGAAGACATTGGTCTCTCTCTGTGAGACACGCCGACTCATCCCACCAACCGCCACATTAAAAATCAATCACAAGCTTCCTCTGAAAAAGCTTTGCATTGCAAACATATCACATCAGACACCTGCTGTGTCTGTTGCTGCGTTCATTCTCCTTTCCTCTCCTCTTCTTCTCCTCCATGCCACTGACAGTAAGTGCCTTCTACAGTATCCTCCCTATGAATGGTGGTTAACGGTGTGAAAAAAGCCAAGGTCGACATCAGTGCCAATATGCTTGACCTGTCTTGATCAAGTCCGCTCTCTGCTCTCCTCAGATTAAATGTCACGCTGTGTGTGTCTGTGTGAGAGGCATCAGAGGACCAGGCGGAAGAATGTGCTCTGATCCTCAGGATGTGAAGAAGACACTAAAAGCACCGCTGTTGTGTGTGTCTGTGTGAGAGGCATCAGAGGACCAGGCGGAAGAATGTGCTCTGATCCTCTGGATGTGAAGAAGACACTAAAAGCACCGCTGTTGCAGTCAGAGACCCACTGCAGTCACACTACACTACAGGCCACTCACGGCACGCGCATGGAAATACTCTTGACATTGTGCTACATGGTTCAGTTTCCATTAGGAAGGAACAACATCCATCTGTAGCTCAGTGGGTAGAGTGTGGTGTTTGTGTAACGGATGTGAAAC